>NW_027411644.1:119824529-120002029 GCF_047663935.1 Musca autumnalis | reverse complement strand
CGATATATACACTAGTTACCAAGCTTTTCCTTCGTGAAACGTAGCGTAATGGTTGGATGCGTGGGACTTCGGTAGACTCCTAATTTTTCAATGTATATCTAAGGTCTAGCAGCTCAACTCGAAAGAGAATTAATTAAAAATATCACTACAAATGACCTTCGCCTTAATAAGGCAAAAATAAAAAAAAATTAAACAAATATAGTTTTCGCCGAAGATTCTATAAATCATAGCTGATATTGATATAGATTTGTTGTTTTCTCTCTAATACCAACAAAAACATTGTTTTTCTGTCGGAACTTAATTTGAACGTCTGTCAA
Source organism: Musca autumnalis (assembly GCF_047663935.1). Classification (NCBI taxonomy): domain Eukaryota; kingdom Metazoa; phylum Arthropoda; class Insecta; order Diptera; family Muscidae; genus Musca; species Musca autumnalis. Next base: position 120,001,712 of record NW_027411644.1, on the reverse strand, counting down.
TGCAACTAAAATCGTAAGACCAACTAAGCACTACCACAGCAAAGTCCAAGAATGAAAAGGTAATGAAAAGCATATTTGCGAAGTGTAAACAAACTTTTTTCACAAAGTTGCACTTTTCTCAGAATTGCTGATGCTTCAAGTAGTTTTTTCCCTATCCGACAGACTCAGTGGAAATGAAACTTTTTATTCTTGGAAAATATGTATGTAAATAGGATTTTGTTTTTGTGCGCACTATTGTTTTGCACACAATACTTGAAGTGCATTTAACTATGACTAAGTCGTTAGCATAAAGGAGAATGTGTTTTTATTATCTAACTAACATTAATTAATATCACGGAAAGTTTCTCTAATTTCCTGCAACTAGTGTCAATGAGTTTGTTAATTTATTAATTAATTTTATAGAGATACATTTTAAGCTGTATTTATTTTATACCATGGAAATGGTTAATAACTTTGTTCAGGCTTTTGATTCAACATGGAATTACATTATCGGCTGATTTATGCATGTCTTTTCGTCCGTCTGTTCGCAATGTACAAATCCGATTTATTGTCTAATTTGAATAAAAATTGACTAAGATTATTTTAGAAAAACCCTAAAATGCAATGCTTGCACTTTTATAACTAAATTGTCAATCTTCATTTCAAACTAAAAATTATTCCATAAATTTGTACGTACGACAAGAGTCCAATTTTTTATGATATTTAAAAGCTGATATTTGTAACGCTAGAAACTAATAATTAGACATCGGATTTTGCATATTTGCATATTTTTTAATATTAAAGATACGAAGATTCTGATTGGACCAAAATTCGTTTCAAAGAAATCTAAATTGAATGGCAGGGTCATATTTCGTATTTATTTTGCATATTTGCATATTTTGCATATGCACAAAATATGCAAAAAATATGCAAAATATGCAAAAAATATGCAAAATATGCAAAAAATATGCAAAATATGCAAAAAATATGCAAAATATGCAAAAAATATGCAGAATATGCAAAAAATATGCAAAATATGCAAATAGATTTTGGCCGAAAATCGTCATAAAAGTCGTAAAATTGTCATTTAAAGTTGGAAAAACCATCAAAAAATACATAACAGTGTTCTAAACTAAGACTGTTGACCGTAAAACATCGTTTTTTCAGCAGATTATTATGTTTTTGAGACCATTTACGACAGTGTGGTGTAGGGTATAAAAATATGGCATCGTAATACCATTTTTTTATTATTAAACTATGTAAAAATATAAAATTTGATAAAATATCAAACGTGTTATGTAAAATTCAATATTTTCTTTTTTGTAGCATCTTAATTTAATTTGTAGCATAGGGCTGGTTTTAACTCAAAGGACCAAATCGATCTCGGATTTTTTAGCCGGGGAGCCGCCTATACCTTTTAGTATTGTTAGATTTTAAAATTGCCAAAGTTTGAGCACATTTCGAATATGTTAAAATGTGGTACTGGGTCTCGAAGTTATGAAATTCTATTTTTTGTTTTGCAATTTGGAGACTTCGACGGACCATATATGTGGAACGGTTAAAGCTACTTGCCCGTATTATGCACTTAATTAAAAGCTATTCTGTTCTTAACATTTCTTGCTGAACAACAAAGTACGTAAGTGTTACTGAATTCGAGATAATAAACCCAATGTCCCGAAAAAGGCCTTAGGGAAAAATGGTGTCTATTAAAAAAACAACTTTTTTCTTCCTATATTATCAAATTTTTGCGAATGAAAACGAATATATTTTACTTTATTTGAAAATGTTGCCTATTAGGGCGAAGATCTATTTTAATTCGAGCTTATTGACCGATGATGTTTGCAAGTGAAAAAGGAAAGAAAGAAGATTCGAACCCCCACAACCACCATTATGTGACATGTTTCGCCTTTTGTAGAGACTCATCAGACATATCGGGCGTGAAATGGCATCGCTATCCATCAAATATTTCCTTTTTCAAATGTACATTCATTGTATGGCTTCAATGACAAATGCTTACATTTTGTTCATACATATTTTAATCTACTTATGCCCGTAATTTCAACGCCTGGGTAAACGGGTAGGTAGCTACCTATTAGTTATCGTTACCTACGCGTTTGGTAATTTCTAATTTCCAATATATCCTATATTATATCTATATAAACATTATCTTGTTCATTATACGTTATGTAAAATGAATAACCCAAACTCTCACTTATAACACTCAGTTGTTGTCGTGTGGGATACCAAATAAATAAATAAATAAAATAGAAAAAACATTCTGGGGGCGTCCAGTCTCGAACGATTTAGACGCAAGGTGCTTCTACGGCCTCTTGTTCTTGTGAAGTGGGTTGGGCAGTAGTTCTGAAACACTCTCGCCTACTTCGTACTTGGATTTGTCAATCGCAGACTATTCTTATAGAAATCGCTTGAATATATTTGGTTGATGTGCGGATGTGCTTCCAAACTTGCAGTCAAAAATCCCTCTCAATAATTTTCTAACGAGTTTGTACGGTGGTACAGAAGCTCCCGACCTAATATCTGCTCGGGCTGTTGAGACCCCATTTTTCTAGGCATTTGTACACTGCTAGTTCTTGTTTCTCCCATGAGCTACTGTCAGTTTCAAGAACACCTAGGAGTTGTTCTTTACCCCCATGTGATACCAGAGCAGCAACCCGTTTTTTCTTCCCTGTTTTGAGAATATTTGGTAATAGTTTTCCATGCCAGTGGACACAAATAGCTTCGTTCCTTGAAGCTGTTGCGTTTATTTTTCACGGTTTATTCACCGCTGTTCACGGAAAAAGCTTCTAGAGATCTTATCCGATAGCTTCTACTGTAGTCATAATGATACTAGTAACGTTCTTATACACCTTACAGGAGTCCAGCACCAATGACAATTGCATAGTTACGTTTTTCATGAAGCCACGCTTAATTGTTTTCGGGACAGATGGTTCTTCAGATTCTACGATACGTTTAGCATCAAAACAAGACCTAGACCTCATTGAAAATCTATTGAAATACGAAAACATAGACAAACAAATATCAGAAAAAGGAAATAACAAAATAATAAATCACCTGTGGATCTTAGTCCTGAACTTGTTGGCTTGGCATTGTTTCATCCAACGGTGCAAAACGCCGTAAAGAGCCAAAAGGCAACACAAATCTTAACAAAGCAAAGATTCAAATTTCTTCAGAAATATTCGATCCAAACTTCCAAAAGAGCAACTGCCGAAAATCCTAGAAAAAGATCTGGCATAATTCTTGTTGTTCAAGAGATTAAACATTAACCCCGAATTTCCAGGAGGCGCAAAGTATGGTAAACAACTTGAAAGTTGCGAACTACATAGCAGAGCGTTCTTCAAGTAGTCAGCTGTACCCAGATAGCTCCAAAACCACATGATGGACTCTCGAATAAATTTAATTTAGAACAAAATGTCAAAGACATTTGTTTTCATTCCAAAAATTGATAAAAATGAAGAAAATGTTTTTTTAATAGTCTCCATTTTCGCACAAAGGCGTACCTAGTCACGTTTTTCGGGACATTGGCTTTATTATCTCGAATTCTGTAATACATACGTAGTTTGTTGTTCAGCAAGAAATGTTAAGAACAGACTAAATGCTTAATATGGACAAAAAGCTTCAACCATTCCAGAGAAATGGGTCGCCGAAATCGCTAAATAGCCAAAAAAATCGAGATTTTCATAACGTCAGGGCCCCAGTGGCACATGTTAACATATTCCAATTGTGCTCAAACTTTGACAGTCTTAAAATCTGACCCAACTAAAAACTTTATGCGGTTGCCGCCTTAAAAAATCCGACATCGAATTGTTCCTTTTGAACAATAACCAGCCCAACGCTACAAATTATTACAAAGAAAGTATTGAATTTTACATAGAGCGTTTGATATTCTATTAAATTTTATATTTTTGCATAGTTTAATAATAAAAAAATTGTATTACAATACCATACTTGTATACCCTACACCACACTGTCGTAAATGGTCTCAATAAAATAATAATCTGCTGAAAAAACGATGTTATGCGGTCAACAGTCTTAGTTTAGAACACTGTTATGTATTTTTTGATGGTTTTTCCAACTTTAATCGACAATTTTACGACTTTTATGACGATTTTCGGCCAAAAACTGTTTGCATATTTTGCATATTTTTTGCATATTCTGCATATTTTTTGCATATTTTGCATATTTTTTGCATATTTTGCATATTTTTTGCATATTTTGCATATTTTTTTGCATATTTTGCATATTTTTTGCATATTTTGCATATTTTTTGGCATATTTTTTGCATATTTTTTGCATATATTTTGCATATTTTTTGCATATTTTTTGCATGTTTTTGATATGACCCCAAATATCGAAAAATTGACCCTTAGAACGCCTAGATCCAAAATTTGAGTCCAATCGGATGAGAAATAAAAAACATGCAAAAATCCGATGTCTACTAATAATTCAAACTTAATGCGGAAAATTCTTCACTAATTTGCATATCTGTACACACTAGGATAATCCTAGTAGGATTATATTTCTGGTGCATGGAACAACAAAATAGATTGAAATTGAAATCAAATGAACTTGCAAAAACGAGCATAGTTGACGAGCGATGCAGAACTCATCTTTGAAAACAAAACTTTATCAGCCTGTTTATGTACATATGTCGACCGAAAGGTTTCTTGCGCTTCCGAAGCTGAAAAAAATCATTTTCTGTCATGTAAACACCTTCGAAACGAAAATCTATGCGATCGACAAACCATACGAAATAACAAGTAAACATAACGCCTGTCAAACTATGAACTTATACTATGATTTAAACTGTCAATCCCATACAATATACGTCAAATAAAATCCAGTGGATTTAGAACTACGATTTATTTGACGTATATACTACGGAATTGACATTTGAAATCGAGTGGATTTACAAGTCTAAACGTACTAATACACTTTTTTATGTATATCGAAAGGACTGTCTTTTGTAGAAAGAGAATGTCAAAATCACTCACTTGATTTATAGCTGTCGACTAGAAAATAAACTCGCGAATAACAACGAAAATCTTAAATCAAATTTATGCAACACATCTTTGAAACAAAATAAAAACTTTATAGACATGTTTTAAAGGGGGTTTCATTAATTATTTTGAAGAAATCAATTAAATAAAATAATTCAAAATACCGACACGTTTTATTTGTTCAAACAAAACAAATCAAACATCAAAAAATACCAATATGACTTGAGAATTATATTATAATAAGCTTACAAATATAATCCTTAAGCTTTTAAAAGTCTTGAGAAATTTGTAGTTAAAAGCTTATGTAGTAATACATGGTAGAACAATATAATAGAACTGGATTCTTGTTCTATGAAAATTTGAAATGAAAAATATTTTAATTAATTCTCTTTCGAGTTGAGCTGTAAGGCCTTTAGAGATACATTGAAAAATTAGGAGTCTACCGAAGTCCCACGCTTCACGGGTGGTAAAGCCGATCTTCAGGTTATTAGGATGTTGTTGTTGTGGCAGAAGAAGGCAAAGCTTGGAAACTAGTATATATATCGCACTTCATTAGATAAATGTATATGCGAAATTATGTCAGTTAATTCAAACTCCAAACTTTTTCTTTAGTCTTGCTTGGTAATCCCATTTTTTCAATGTTCACAAATACTACGGTAAGTTTTATTCCTACATCATTAGTAATTGCTCTTCTATATCAGAAGATTTTATTTTTTGATTTGATCATCAATTATTGTCTACTAAAGTTTTGACAAGTTGATGGTGGCTTAGAACGCCAAGACGCCGGCAACCTTGACACTCAGTTGTTGGAGACCCAGGTTCGAATCCCAGCCTGGCTCATGCTGAAATTATTTTTTATTTTTGCCTTATTAAGGCGAAGACCATTTATGGTGATATTTAATTAATTCTCTTTCGAGTTGAGCTGTAAGGCCTTTAGAGATACATTGAAAAATTAGGAGTCTACCGAAGTCTCTAAAGGCCTTACAGCTCAACTCGAAAGAGAATTAATTAAATATCACTATAAATGGCCTTCGCCTTAATAAGGCAAAAATGAAAAATAGTTTCTTTATAATTTTTTTCATTTGACAGTTTTTTTCCTTTATAAAAGTTTTCATTTCAAATTTTCATAGAAACAGAATTGAGCCCCTGGGCTGTAATGTTAGTGTCAAATTCAATGCTGCTTCATATCAATGATATGTAACCTCTTCCAAGTCCGAACAATGTGCCGCACACTATAACACCTCTTATAGAGCGGTACAATATTTTTTAAATATGTGTGATATTTTATTAAATTTGAGAAAATTAAAGCCCTAATAAACATGTGCTTCTTTGATTTCAAAACAGAAGTTTGAAATTTTTAGCAGCCCCAAACATTTTTGCAAGAATTCTACTTTTGCGTAAAATTATCCATTTACAGTGCCTGGCATAATTATTTTGACAAGTTTGAAAAAATGATGTGTTTGGTTTTTACCGGATTAGTCTTCTACAAAAATGTGAAAAATTATTCTGGCTTATCCTGTATTAGAGTAATTAAAACTAGTAATAAATTTTATCAATTCAAATATACGCTTGCACTTTTGTAATGGAAATAAATTTTCACTGCGTGGCATAAGTATTTGACAAAATTGTTCTATTGATTTTTAGATCTCAACAATTAAAAATGTATTTTTTATATTTTTGATTATTATCAGTTACGGTAAAAATAATATATTTCACACACATCTGTACCTTTATGGACCAATTTACGGATCGATATTTCAAGGATATAGGGATATTCAAGAGATTTATCATTAAGCAATATTTTCTATGGTTTTCTCCCATTATCTTGGAATATTTTGCGAATTTTGATTTTTTTATGAGAATAAGAACATCTTTTCTCTTACAAATGTGATATTTGAAGGAAATAACTTTAAGTTTGAACTCGAAATACGCTCCAAATGTGCTCCACAAAATTCAGCCTTACCATAGTAGCTCTGTTCTGCAAATGAATACATAACACTTCGATCAGTATACTACCATTTTGCTATGAAAGATCGTTCAAAAGTGCCAAAATATTCATTATGGTCCACATTGTTAACGAAAAAATTAAATATCACAGTATTTTAAATGATAGATCAGACTATTGTGATGTCTGGGAGCATTCAGGCATGGAAATAGCATCAGAAGGACATTTATTTAACAAAGATACCCAACTTTTTGGCAGTTTTTTACTCAAGCTTACTGAAAAGTGTATTTTAAGATGAATTATGTTCAAATATATTTTTATCAGTCCACAATATGCTCTGCCACAATGATAGTGGGGTGTAAATGATCTTTATTGAAAATCTAATTGACAATTTTTGTAGCTATGCCTTATCAACCGATTGGAATAGTAAAATATGCCTTCAAATTATTTTTTTCTAATGTCTAGAGGTTCTAGCCTTAACAAAGAACTTGTTTTGACAGCGACATTGCTGAGAGGATAAGGATTTGTGTGCATAAGTTAGACTGGATTTGTAATTCTGCACTATTTACCTGAGAGCAACTTCTGTAATTTCACATTTTCTGCCTAGATCGCGCATATTTACAGCGTTTTCCATATTTTGATATTTATTCAAAATAAATAGATAACTGCAGCAATTTCTAATCAGTAGCTACATTTATCATCGAAACTGTCATTTTAAATTGCGTTACAACTTTTGACACCAACATTCCCAATTTTAATTTAAAATCTATGACAGTCAAGCACATTTTTACTTAAATGTTAATAATTTAGCTAAATCAATTAATTATGGTACCAAAATGTACGATTAAGTACCAAAAGTAACATAATTATGACGTGTCAAAATACTTATGCCGTTTTGCTTTTGCCTGCCTTTTTAAACATTCGCCTACCTAATCACAAATTAAGCTGAAATTTCTTTGATCCATTAATTTTTATTTAGCTGAGAGGTCAAACAAAAACCCTAAGCTGGTAATATCCCCTTTTATGAATGCTGAGAACAATTATATGCCTTTTAAGACAAATGCAGATTTTGTCAAAATAATTATGCCAGGGCACAATGGTCTCAAATCTAAATTTTCTGGCCAAAACTATTTCAACGTCCATTTTATATTGAAATTAATTATTATTTATATTAAATGTGTGCAAACAGTTAATCTTACGTTTTATCGACCCAAATTACCAAAAACAGCCAAAATTTGTTAAACAGGTCTAAACCAAAACATTGACCTATGTTAATAATTTTTGGTACGAAGGAATCATATCTTCCAAGAGGTCGAAATACCAAATTTCAGCCGAATCAGTCGTAAAATGTCTATAAAATCCACAAAATTTCTAAAATCGGACGGTACTTTTATGTGGGGGCTATGACAAAAAATGAACCTATTTTCGAAAAATTACACATACTTGTTTTCTACACTCTCAAACCCGTTTTATTTCAATTGTTGTTGCTGTACGTAGAGCCACAACAGGAATTTACAAAAAATTCTCCCATCTTAAAATAGAAAAAAACACTTTTTAACTGTGGCAAATTTGAGCAAGATTTGACTTCTGAATTTATTAGTACAGACCCCCTGCTAGCTTCCAAATTCGATTTAGAGGTGGACATATTTTGAAAATTTTTTTTTAAAGTTTAAATATATTTAAAAAAATTTGTAAAAAATAATTTTCAATATATATAAAAACATTGAAAACTTTGGTAATGCGCCAACCAACGGAAACTAACGGTATTTACAAAAACTAATTATTTTCGGTTGACTTGAAGTGTTTTTTATTATTCTGCATAAGTGGTGTCTTAAGACACTCCGTTCGGACTCGGCGATAAACAGTAGGTCCCATATCATTGAGTTAAATATGAATCGGGGTGCACTCATTGATATGAGAGAAGTCTCCCTTGTCCCGTATGGAACAACGATCGTGGACCTATTATTTGTAGCCTGGAAATCTCAGGAAATTTCGCCAATCTTTCCTTTGATGTGTATTTTTACCACCGTTGAAAATGTAAAGGGAACATCTCCTCGGTACTTTAAGTCCCTGTCCATACTAGCGTGAATTTCATTAAAAAATTTCATGAAATTATGCGTTTCTAGATCGAGTTCCATACTAAAATAATTTTAGAAAATTGCTGCAGTGGACAACTCGATCTATGAACGCCTAATTTCATGAACATATTGGGATTTTCATTTTCATCTATTTTTTTGATACCGGCTAAAATCAGTAAAATAAAAATACTTATTATTTCGTTAATTAACGTAATATGTCGGTAAATTAGGGACCAAAATAAAGTTGTCGCAAAGTCCTACCGATAGCAGCAGTGTTCTCAACTTTTATTTGAGCTTTTCATTCATAATTTTGCGTGTTAATTTTGCCGTTTTCTGTCGGTGACCAATTACAGAATTCCACTACAGTGTTAAAATGTAAAGGAAACAACTTCTAGGAGGCGACAATTTATTACGAATTATTTACGTTTTTAATTTATCGGCGCTAGAATTTCCGCGATTTTACTGTATATAAAAATATATATTGTATTTTTGCTACTATTTGTACGTACAAATACAAGGATTTTATTTCGTTTTAAGGTGCATGCCTAAATATGTCTGTATTCCCGAAGCGTTTGTGGTGAAAAATAGTAGAACACATGTATTCTTATGAATACTACCGAAATACGTCGACCGTATTTTATTTCAAGTTGAACAAATTCAACTACGACAGAACGTATAATATGTTTTGTGTGTTTATTTTGAAATCAAAAGTCCAACAAAACCTGAAATTCAATTCATTGCAAAGGAAAATTATTTATTTTATAAATAAAAATATTTAAATAAGTTTTGGTAGCGGACGCTCGGAGTGCGTTGTTGTGGTAGGTAGGAGAATAATTTTTGAACGCGAGTAATGATAGTATTATCATTACGAATATAATAATTATATTTATTCATTTTATTATTAAATTTAATAACCTATTTATTTTCTTAAAAAGTTAAATAGCTAAATATCATTCCTTCTTCCCTTTATTTCCATTAGTGCTATTATAAACACATATAACACACATTTTATAATAAATGATTGATTTATAGATTTGTTCTCTTCATACTTATAATATCAATACTTTGTATAATTCTACTTATCGACATACATATTTGAATTTAGAATTATTTATAACTAGCAGAACCCGGTCCGCGTTGCTGGCCCGTCGTAATGAGTTTTAATGACAACTTTTTATCGACTTTATGCTTAAAAATTCAAAAATAGGTATTTTCTACCTCACTTCTTCGGTCTATTGTCAAACCGAGAAGGATTTTTTGTCTGTAACCTTTCTTTTCTCTTACGGACTTTGTCGGATTTTTTCGCCAATTTATGCTTTTTAGGATTTATTATCGTCCATGTCCCTGTCATTATCCTAAAGCGATCTAATTTTAAAGATTAAAAAGTGGTTAAATCGAATTTTCCCGCTTATTGAGACTTATATGTTTTAGCTTGTCATGGCTGATGGACCGTTGAACCTCACCATTCAAGTAAATTTGTAAATATATAGTTTTTCTTGATCGGGGTCGCAACCACCGTTGTGTCGAAAACTAATTTGCAACCCGATGCACTCATAAGTTTAGCAAATATAGCGATTATAAAATAATAGGCCCCGAAATTCGTCTACAAATATATAGCATTTTGGACCACGGGACATTCCTGAACCTTTTCTGAATATAAGGTTCAGTAGTTTTGGAAAAATAATGTTTTAAAAAGAGTGGGCGTGACCATCAGTTTTCAAGATATAACATATTAAAAAAAAGTAGGCCAGGTCCGGTATCTTGGCAAATATGTACCTAGGGTGCACACAAATTCATTGCCTTCCAAAATGTATGCTGAAACCTATATAATCATACATTTGGCTTATATATAGCGTTTAACAGAAAGGCATGGGGAAGGTACCCCACCTCTTCCGAAATTCCTCATATATACATAACAACGGCAAACATTGGCAAAAACCAGGCGTGGTCGGGCCTATAAGCCCTAAAGAAGTACCTAGATTGTAGATTAATCCGTAAATTTTTAATCCGATACATGCATAATTTTTGCAAATATAACGTTTTTTAAAAGTATCACATAGGGGAGGTACCCCGCTCCCTCTGGAGGGGGCGTGGTAAACTTTTCTTTCCAAAAAACCTAAGTTGGGTTATGACAGCATTTGATTTTTATTCATAAATATGCCCGTACATTCCCTGACATTTTCAGGAAAATCGGTTCAGTAGTTTTGTAGATGTAACATATTTTAAAAAGTGGGTGTGGTCAAGTCATTGGATCCTAAAAAAGTGGGTAAGGTCTTCCGAAATAGATACATTCGTAATTATTGTAAATATGACATTTTTAAAAAAGTAGGGTATAGGGGAAGTACCCCGCCCTTTCCGAAATTCAACTGAATTTGTAGCCTATTTTAAGCGGGGCCATCCTTGTACATTCCCTGGCAATTTCAGGAAAATCGGTTCAGTAGTTTTTGTAGAAATGATAAAAATTGAAAATTGAAAAAAGTGGGCGTACATATTCTTTGCATAAAAAAATATCGAAATCGGTCCAGCCGTTCTCAACTGATGCCATGACCAACGAACGACATTTGATTTTTATTTTTAAAGATTTAAAAGTTTAGACAGATCGCGATTTCCTTGAAAATCCCTTCAGTAGTTTTGTAGATATAACCTAATTAGAAAGTGAGCGCGGTCGGATCTTGAGTCCCAAAATAAGTACGTATTTGTTGCAAATATTGCATTTTTACAAAAATAGGGCATAGGGGTAGTACCCGCCCGATCCGAAAGTCAAAAAATAAGTAGCCTATTTTTATCGGGGACCAACCCTGTACATTCGCTGAAAGTTTCAGGAAAATCGATTCAGTAGTTTCGTAGATATCACATATTTAAAAAAGTGGGCGTTGTACAGTATTAATGGCCCAAATAAGCACGTAAGGTCGGAGACACAATCGCCATTGACTCGGAAATTAATTTTCAAAGCGATACATTTGTAATTGTTGCAAATATTGCATTTTTACAAAAATAGGGCATAGGGGAGGTACCCCGCCCGATCCGAAATTCAACCAAATATGTAGCCTACTTCAACCGGGGGCCATCACTCTACATTCCCTGCAAATTTCAGGAAAATCTATTAAGTAGTTCCGTATATATAACATATTCATAAAAGTGGGCGTGGCCAATTTTTCTTTGCATAAAAACCTAAACTGGACTATGACTAACATTTCCACAAAAAATTATCCAAATGGCACTAGCCGTTTTCAACTGATTCAATTACCAACAACCGACAATTGAGTTTTATATATAAAGATTTTCATTTCCTGTAGCAGCTAAACTTAAATAACGACGGGACGTACACAAATATTTCACCAACCTACCAAAACAACGCTCTCTAAGCGTCCGTATTACCCAGATACGTTGAGTCCCAAATCACATTTAAAACACAAAATTCGCGACCGAAACTTACTTAAATGTGTCCATTCGTAAAACAAATAATTTTCCTTTGCAATGAATTGTAGTTTGTTGGGCTTTTGTTTTTAAAATACAAAACACATACACATACAAACAATAACGTTTGTCAAAGTTAAACTTTTTCAACTTACAAAAAGTATACGCTCGACGTATTTCGGTAGTTCTCATAAGAATACATGTGTTCTAGTTTTTTCACCACACACGCCCTGGGTATACGGACGTTATTAGGTATGCGTGTAAAACATATTTTCCATATTTTGTCACTTTTCAATTTCCCTTCAAATAAATAAGTTGTTCTGTAGTGGGATTCTGTAACTCATTTTTTCTGTTATCGATAATTGTCGGTAAAATTAAAATGATTATAATTTTGATAATTAACGAAATTTTTCGGTAAGTTAACGATGAATAAAAAGTAGTCGCTAGCCTCTACCGACACAAACAGTGATGCCAACTTTTCTTTATGTTTTTAGTCATAATTTTGCGATTTAATTATACCGATTTTTGTCGGTAACAGCAAACATGAGTTACAGAATCCCACTACTGTTCTATAATTTCAATTTGAATTTTGAAAATTATTGAATTTCAATAAAATATGTAAAACTAACAACAAACGGATTTATCAATTGGATTAACCATCAAAAACATTACTCGCGCGACGCACATTGGGGCAAGATTCCAAAAAAAAAAACGGATATTAATTCAGCGAAGCATTTGAGTGATCTAATGTTAATATTTTTCGAATGTTTACACTTCAATCAATATAACGGAACACAGTTTTGGTGCAAATTGAGGGATTGAAGAGGTATATTCGAAGCCCTCATAAATGGGTACCATAAAAATTATGAAGTGTTTTTACGGTTTTGCCTACATTTCTTATTTGATGAATCTAAAATCTTCTAATATGATAAATTATTGGTTAAGCTAATATTTGGCAAAAATTATTAAGTTAGGTCAATATTTTAGCGTAGCTCCCAGACAAGGGTATCTCCCGATTTTCTGTATTTCGAGGTTCTTGACCACGTCTTTTAGTACATTTATCTGTAAATTAGGATTTATAGTTCTGAATGCCTAAAAATTCATAGTGTGAAAATGTTTCAATATAGGTCAATGTTTTGATATAGCCCTCATATAGAGGTACAGTCAAATTTGGGGTTTTCGAATATTTTAGGCATATATTGCAACTAAACTTGCTCAAATTGTGCATTTTGAAGGGATTGAAAATATTTCTATCAAATATCATCTCTATATATTCTCGTTTTGGATTAACCTCCATGTAAAATATTTAGCTACTCTTTTAACTCTAAATACTTTTCAAAAATGCGGAAAAATGGATACATTTTAAATTAATGTATAATATGTTTCTAAACTTCTTTTGCCATAAATATATTTATCTAAGATTCAGATATCTACCTGAAGTTGACGATTCCATTCTAAAATTGCCACTATTGAGCGTAAAAAATATTACCCCCAGTTTATGTATTTCGAAACGAAAATGTGTGCGCATGAACGACACCCAAACTTTAGTTTTTGAAATATTATTTCATTTGCTTTTGCTTCAAAACAAAAAACAAATTTGAAATACACACTCAAATTTGGTAGTTTTTCTTTCGCATTCGTTTTCTTATCGACATACATAAACAGGCCCTTACTCTTTATATACCAAAAAATTTAATTTTTTTGTGGTGCTCTTCAAATTATTAAAAATTACTTAGCTTTATCACGGTGTAACTATAGATGTAAACAATATATGATATTTTGGCTAAAGACTTGGAATTTTGTGTCATATGGAATAACTATCGTTACACGGTTATTCCAAAAACCGAATTTAATTTTTTAATTAATCTATTTCTTTTGCCTTGTGCACCGCCATCATTTCATGTAAATCATTCTATAACATATAACATAATGGTGGACGTGCACACATTGTCTTATGTAGGGTGAACACAGCATTAAGCCAAAACACGACATACTGTACAACAATAACATAGAAAATTAAGCCAAAAACCCCAAATGCAAAAATTTGACCCAAGGCTATTTCCACCATTTTTGGCATAACTCAAAATGCGCAAGCAAGACGCAAAACCAGTAAGGAAAGGATCAAAGTCGGGCGGGGCCGACTATATGGACGGAAAAATATAGCGTGTTTGGTACATAAAATACGTGAAATCGGCCGAAAATATATATGGGAGCTATATCCAAATCGCAACCGATTTCGATATAATGTGGCACACTTATTTCTAGACCGAATTCAGTCAAACATTCCAAATTTCATCAAAATCGGACGTATATAGCGTGTTTGGTGCAGCAAATACGGGCGAAAATATATATGGGAGCTATATCCAAATCCGGACCTATTTCAATATAATTTTGCACACTTATTTGTAGACAAAATTCAGTCACACATTCAAAGTTTCATCAAAATTGGACGTATATAGCGTGTTTGTTGCAGCAAATACGTGAAATCGGGCGAACATATACATATATGGGAGCTATATCCAAATTTGAACCGATTTTCACCAAAAGCAATAGCGTTCTTCCTATGGCTAAAAAAGTTGTAGTCCCCAATTTTCCCCAAAAATACATGGACAGACGGACAGACAGACAGATAGACAGACGGACGGACACGCATAAATCGACTCAGAAAGTGATTATATGTATATCCCCAAAAGGAACTGTGGGTCTATTTCGTTTCCTTTTGTATGTTACATACAAATGCGCAAAGACATAATACCCCTTACCACTGTGTGGTGTAGCGTATAACAATCAAGAGAAAAATACAAAAAAAATTTCTCACGACCTTCTCCACACTCTTTTTTGTTATACTCCAATACATTTCAAAATTAAGCAAAATCTGGACACATTTTGACGATTTTTTTTAACACATTTCTACAAGATTTTTTTTACCTCTGTTTGAAATATACATTTTGAAAATGCCAAGTTTATGTAGGGGATGGAAGATACCAAGGAACGGTCCTGACCGGTTTTAACATGGCAAAGCCCAGGATTTATCTTGGTCCCTCTTTCATCCCAAGTGGACACTGACCTCCCCGTGGTGTCACCTGGGGAACTGCCTTTAACACCCGTTAAAGGTAGTGAGCTAACATGTGCCGCGCGTTCACCCATAAGAACGTTAAAAACTTGGGTTTGGGCGTCGGGTTAGTAACCCTCCCCTAGAAAAAACAGCCTACTATGAAAAAACGAAAGAAAAGAAAAACAAACCCCTCTAAAGTTGACGAACCCCGCAAACGTTTTAAGGACCATGATCTGCGAATCTGCACCTGGAATGTTCGCACTCTTTATAGAGAAGGTGCAGTCTTCGCATTGGCAGACGTACTTGAAAAGTACAAGACCGATATTACTGCCATACAGGAAATACGATGGATTGGGAAAGGCGTCACAACAACACCTAAAGGTGACGCACTGTATTATAGCTGCCATGACGTAAAGCATGAGTTTGGTTGTGGATTCGTAGTTAGTCGGAGACTAAAACATCTTGTATCCAGCTTCACTCCAGTAAATGAAAGACTTGCTGCAATTCGAATAAAAGCTAAATTCTTCAACATCAGCTTTATCTGCGCTCATGCTCCCACTGAAGAAAAGGATGAACAGACCAAAGATATATTTTACGAGCGCTTAGAAGAAACATATGACCGTTGCCCTGCCCATGACATTAAAATCATTCTAGGCGATTTTAATGCCAAAATTGGAAAGGAGAATATCTTTGGCCCAACAGTCGGGAAATTCAGTCTCCACAGTGAAACATCTGACAATGGTATGAGACTGATAGACTTTGCAGCTGCAAAAAACATGGTAGTTAGCAGTACCAGATTTAATCATCTCGATATTCATAAGGGCACCTGGCTGTCTCCAGATCAGAAAACAAGAAACCAAATTGATCATGTTGTGATAGATGGAAGACATTCATCGAGCGTGTTGGATGTACGATCGTTCCGAGGCGCAAACATTGATTCGGACCACTACCTTGTTGCAGCAAAGGTACGCACCCGCTTAAACGTAGCAAACAAAGTACGAACAGACACAACACGAAAGTTAGACATCGGTAAGCTGCAATCACAACAGATAGCCACAGCATATTCCACTCAACTAGCCCAATTGCTTAATCAAAGCCCTCCTCATCCCGATAACATATCAGCGCAATGGCAAAGCATTGCCCACTCCATGCAAACAGCCGCAAAATCCATACTTGGATACCAGAGACCTCCACCAAGGAATCCATGGTATGATGAGGAGTGTCGTGCTGCCACCGAAGAGAAAAATGCGGCATATAAGGCTACTTTACAATCTGTAGCAACGCGTAGCGCACGAGAGAGATACAGGGAGAAAAGGAGAGAGGAGAAACGTCTTTTCCGCAGGAAAAAGAGAGAGATGGAAAAGCGGGAGTGTGAAAAAATCGAGATGTACAGGAGCCAGAATGAAGTCCGAAAATTCTACCAAAGAGTCAAGCATCAAACTGATGGCTTTGGTACAGGCACATCCTCCTGTAGAGACCAGCAAGGTAATTTGGTAACTGATACAGATAGTGTACTCAGGATATGGAAAGAACATTTTTCAAATCTGTTGGTATCCAATAGCAGCGAAGACGACGAAGATACCACAGTCCCAATCCCAGAAGATGGTATTGAATGTATACCGCCCAGCCAAGATGAGGTAAAGACAGCAATAAATCGGCTGAAGAATAATAAGGCAGCAGGGGCCGATGGCTTACCAGCCGAGCTGTTCAAAACCGGAGGCGACACGCTGATAAGGTGTATTCATCAGCTAGTTAGCACCATCTGGCAGGAAGAACGAGTACCCGACGATTGGAACCTGAGTATCCTGTGCCCCGTCCACAAGAAGGGAGATAAGACTGTATGCTCTAACTATAGGGGCATAAGTCTACTCCCTATTGCCTACAAGATCATGTCAGGGATATTGTGCGAACGACTAAAGCCAATGGTCAACGAGATTATTGGACCATACCAATGCGGCTTTAGACCTGGCAAGTCCACCATTGACCAGATATTTACCCTGCGGCAAATCCTGGAGAAGACCCAAGAGATGCAGATCGACACCTACCACCTTTTTGTCGATTATAAAGCAGCCTTCGACAGTCCGCTGCGCTCAAAGGTATTCCAAGCCATGTCTGAATTTGGTATTCCCGCAAAGCTCATCCGGCTTTGTAAAATGACTTTAACTGACACGAGGTCCTCAGTTAAAATAGGAAAGAACCTCTCCGAAGAGTTTGGTACCAAAAGAGGTTTCAGGCAAGGAGACAGCCTTTCGTGTGACCTCTTCAACATCCTGCTAGAAAAGGTTATACGAGAGGCAAACGTCAAAAGAAGTGGCACAATCTACACCAACAGTCACATGTTACTTGCTTATGCTGATGATATAGACATCATGGGTCGATCAGTAAAAGAAGTAACTGATACCTTTATAAAGGTCGAAGGAGAATCTGCTAAAGTGGGTCTGGCGGTAAACGGTGAGAAGACCAAGTTGATGGTGTCGACGCGCAATGCGTCCATTGAGCTCGGACCGACTGTGGAAGTTGGTTCCTATAATATTGAGGTAGTAAAAGACTTCGTCTACCTCGGCACCTCCGTCAACACAACAAACGACATCAGTTGTGAAATAAAAAGAAGAATTGTATTGGCCAACAGATGCTACTTTGGCTTAAGTAAGTAGTTTAAAAACAAAGCCACATCTCGTCAAACAAAAATAACGCTCTACAAAACACTGATACTACCCGTGCTGATGTATGGCTCCGAAGCCTGGGTACTTGCGCAAGCAGACATGGCAGTGCTTGGTGTGTTTGAGAGAAAAATTCTTCGAAAGATCTATGGACCAATCTGCGTTGACGGTGAATATCGACGTCGCATGAACCACGAGCTGTATCTGCTATACAACGACATGAATATTGTTAAACGTATCGAGATGCAGCGATTGCGTTGGCTAGGCCATATCATAAGAATGAGCGATGATGAACCCGCTAAAAAGGCGTATGAATACATGCCACATGGCGGTGCACGCAGAATTGGCAGGCCAAGGAATAGATGGCGCAAACAAGTGGATGATGAGATGACAAGGCGCGGTATTCCAGTGTGCAAAGCAACAAATAGAGAGGAATGGAGATCTCTGCTTAGTTCGGCCTATAGAACAAATGTTCTGTAATGGGCCAGCTAAGTAAGTAAGTAAGTTTATGTAGCAAAAAATACGTTATGGCTATTTAAAAGCAGCAAAATTTAATACATTTCACATGTTTCTTAAATTTTAAAAATATGTTCAACTTTAACACTGTGCTATACGAAAAGTAAACAATATACGACTTTGCTATTTTGGCTAGTGGGGTAGCCCTGTCAAGACATATTACACTGTGACACAAAATGGAACTCAAAGTCTGGGGGGTGGAAAATTTCTTTTGAATATGAAAGCCCTTGATGAGTATACTAGGAACCCAAAAGGAAATTTTCGCCATAGGTCAAGTTTCTGAGATATCGCGCGATGAAGTTTTTGATTTTTTCCCTATAATACTTGGGAAAATAGCTCCATATCTCTGTTTGGCGTTGTTGTAGCTTCGTTTTGAGGTGACATGTCTTCAGTGAAATCGATTGGCGAATCTTTTTGTAGAACATTACATTCTTCTAACTCAATGCCTTTCACGTCCTTTTCGTCCTTTATTTCTTGAACCGTAGTGAAAGTACCACAAGATGAAATTTTTCAGCATCCCAATATTCTACAAAAATGTTGCTCAGAAGATTTAAGGTACGGTTCCCTTTGACAACTAAACGATTTTGTCCCGTTTTCATTGTCCTTTTTGACATTTAATCGGTTTTGGTTCAGAAATAAACTATGTTTTCTTTTTCTGTATATTCGTCATTGGGTATTTATTGGTATGTACACATAACTATTGGTTATTGCTTATGTAGACATCTGGGGTGCTTCTGAAATATTTACCACAAATAGCTATTGTAATGATGAACACGTTAATAACAAATTTTCTTGGAGGAAAGATCCGGTTATCTCTATTTTGGAGCCGGATATTCCGACATTAAAACCGATTTTTGAACCGGTTTTAAGTAACCGATTAAACTAATATGTATACCGTTAAAAAGCTTATAGAGTTGTCAATCAAATTAAATTAATTCGCTTCTGAAAACTTTGTTAGTTGCAATTCTAGAACAAAAAACCCGTTTTCTTAAACCGTTTTTAAGGAAAAATATCAATACGCGCAAATATGGAGATCAAAGGCTGGGGGCGAGCAATTGTTTTTGGCGATGAAAGTCGATGAAGGTAATATTACGAACCCGGAAGGGCAGTTATGCCGTAGGTCAAACTTCTGAGTTATGGCGCGATCAAATTTCGTTAGGGTTTTTGTCATGTAGGTATGTATAGTTTGTCAAGAAAGAATTCATTTCGCTATAACTCAGAAGTTTGACCTACGGCTTAACTGTCCTTCCGGGTTCGTAATGTTATCTTCATCGAATTTCATCGCCAAAAAGAATTGTTCGCCCCCCAGCTTTTAATCTCCATATTTGCGCGTATTGATATTTTTCCTTAAAAACGGTTTAAGAAAACGGGTTTTTTGTTCTAGAATTGCAACTAACAAAATTTTCAGAAGCGAATTAATTTAATTTGATTGACAACTCTATAAGCTTTTTAACGGTATACATATTAGTTTAATCGGTTACTTAAAACCGGTTCAAAAATCGGTTTAAATGTCGGAATATCCGGTTCCAAAATTGAGATAACCGGATCTATCCTCCAAGAAACTTTGTTATTAACGTGTTCATCATTACAATAGCTATTTGTGGTAAATATTTCAGAAGCACTCCAGAAGTCTACATAAGCAATAACCAATAGTTATGTGTACATACCAATAAATACCCAATGACGAATATACAGAAAAAGAAAACATAGTTTATTTCTGAACCAAAACCGATTAAATGTCAAAAAGGACAATGAAAACGGGACAAAATCGATTAGTTGTCAAAGGGAACCGTACCTAAAATCTTCTGAGCAACATTTTTGTAGAATATTGGGATGCTGAAAAATCTCATCTTGTGGTACTTTCACTACGGTTTAAGAAATAAAGGACGAAAAGGACATGAAAGGCATTGAGTTAGAAGAATGTAATGTTCTACAAAAAGATTCGCCAATCGATTTCACTGAAGACATGTCACCTCAAAACGAAGCTACAACAACGCCAAACAGAGATATGGAGCTATTTTCCCAAGTATTATAGGGAAAATATCAAAAACTTCATCGCGCGATATCTCAGAAACTTGACCTATGGCGAAAATTTCCTTTTGGGTTCCTAGTATACTCTTCAAGGGCTTTCATATTCAAAAGAAATTTTCCACCCCCCAAAAATGCTGCTGCACAGTGTTATCAAAAATTTGTGTTTCAGTTTTTCAGTTAAGACCCGTTTTTTTTCAATCTTGCCCCAATGTATGGCTGTAAAATCTGAAAGTTGAGTTCTGTCAAGGGAAAATTTATTAAAAATTGTAATCATACGTTTGCATGACTCCACGTATTTTATTGTGCCATGTTGTAAAAAACCTTTTGGTTTAGGAAGCACGCAGTGTCGCCAGGAGTCATTTGACATTTTTTGGAAAGTTTGACAGTTTTAGCCTAAGTGTACTCAGGCCGTTTGACAACCATTTGTTGGGCAGTTTACAGCGACTTGAAAAAATAACTTGCAAAAAAATGGAAGTTACTTTTGAACATTTTCGTCGGATAATTTTTTACAACTTTCGGCGTGGATAATCACGGCAAGAGTGCATCGATCAAATTAAATAGATCCAGAAGGTTTTTAGTGCCCCTCGTAGAACGTGTAATTTTGAATCGTTAAAATTGCCGTTCCCGAGAACTCGTTACGCGGGCAACTCGTTTCCGGCCTAGGCAACACGTAGGGTTGTCAGACGCCATTTTACATTTCCATTGAAAAGTTTGAAATTTTTTAGCATAAACGTTCTCAGTATTGTCTGACGTAGGACCACGTGTAGAGTTGTTTTCAGTGACCTGAAAAAATCAATTTGCCAAAAATAAAAAATAGAATGAATTCGTGTGTGTGGTCACACTAGCGCTATTTTAACATGGCGACTTTGAGTTTATAGGAGAGGGGTATGAGGTAGTGAAACCGCTGTACATGGTTTTCTGTGTTTGCGATGTTGCCTCTTGCTATTATTCGTTTCACTTTTTCAATACAAAACTCCTTAGGCCATGATAAGCTCAATTAATTCAATTAAATAAAAACCCTCACAAGGAAATTTTAATTAATTTCTCGTTGGAATTTAGGTTTTTGTAAGTGCAAAAGGAAACCCGAAGATTCGAACCCACACAACTGCCAAATTATGTGACCTGGTTTCGATGTTGGTTTAGGCAGCTCATCACACATATCGGCTGTGGAGTGGCTTCTTTGGCAACGCTTCTAAACTCAAACTTATACTGAAGTTATTGCAATGTTGTAATTAAGAGCCTAAGCGTTGCCATCGAGGGTTGATCTTTCAAATGCAATGTGGTGTTTGCAGTGATGAGTTTTTTCTCATTCAAACTTCATGGCATCAACGACAAAAGCTTTTTAGCGCAGCCTTCGAAAGTTATGAGCTCATATGTTTTCGAGGACGTGGGTTCAAATCCCAGCAAGGTTCAAGCCGATTTTTTATTTGAAAATTTTCCAGTTAGATAATTTTATGTTAATTTTTATCAATTTTCTCGTTGAAGTTGAGCTGAATGATCGAAGATTCGAACTTTGGCATAAGTCCATATCTACATTAGGCAATTTTCCTTGCGGCAATTGTCAGTTTGTCGATGAGAGAGGGTGTAGAGAGGCAAGGGTTACAATATGCCTCACTTCTCTTTTTTGTCACGAACGAATTGCCGCACATAGTATGACACATTGTAACGATACCGCTGTCCTAAACTCAGTTCCGGCCTTGCTCAGGGAAAATGGGAGGGTTTTTCGGACTGCTGCACAGTGGTCGAAACCACTGATCTAGCGGCGCGAAATTAATAACTTGGAAACGAATGAAGATATCTTTCTGAAATTTTGCACAAACTCAATCTGTGTCTGTGGGTAATTATGGACTAAATATGAACAACATAGGCAAATATTTTGGTATATCCCGCATATAACGGTACCTCCTGATATTCGATATTTTGAGGATTTAAGACACCTTTTCCTTCCAAATTAGTGGTAATTTGGTACTTAGGGTTCCTAGTGATCACTAAACCTTTCCACCAAAAATTGTGGACATAGGTCCACGTTTGGGTATAGGCCCCTTTTAAGGTACCTCCCGACTTTCAGTAGTTTGGGGATTTAAAGCTACATTTTCCGACCAAATTAGGTGTAATTTGGTATTTGGGGTTCCCAGTGGACACAAAAATTCTCCACCAAAATTGCGAACATAGGTCTACATTTTGATATAGCCCCCATATAACCGTACCGACAGATTTTGGGTATTTTGAGGATTTAAGCTATTTTTCAAGACCATTTATCAGCAAGATTTGCAGCTATTTGCAGCTAAATTTTGGTTATTCGGAATGTAGGGAGTCCAATTTAATTATGTCTTTTGCCAGACTATAAAAATTTTCATTGAAAACTTTTTTCCATTTTCTTTTAAAATTTCATTGACGTCCACACACTTACATGAAATCACATGAAAATATTGATATTTTCATGCTTTGCGTTGGTTTGAGAGTTACGAATTTAAACACAAAGAATAATTTCAGATTACAGAACCTTGTGTACAGAGTTTCACCCTCTTCACACCTCTTACCTATAAACTCGTTTTCAGGTTAATGAAAATTTTCATAGTCTGACATAAGACTATTAAAAAAATAACTGGACCGAACCTCGGTGGACCTTTGTAGTTACGCTCCATCCAACAAAAGTATATTGCACTAAAAACATACAAAAATAATAATTTTTGAAAATTTATTGCTTTATAACTATGTAACTTCAGGCCCAAACATTTTATTTTAATTTAACTTAAACCCTCCCCTATCAATAAAAAATAAACTTTGTTTAGTTTTATTACGAATTTATTTAACAATTAAACGAATATGAGATCAGGTTTTTAGCAACAATTTTATTAAAATCTGATCCGTCAAAATTTCTTGCACTTTACACTGAATAACTGAGTGAATATTTACAGCAACAAACAAGTAAAAACAAAATCTTAGTCAGCAGAGTGTCTGTAATCGATATAATGGAAAACATTTCGCAATTTTATACTTTGATTTTTTGACTTTCGCGCCGCTAGATCAGTGATTTCGTCGTCTGTGTGCTGGTTACATAATTTATTTTAAAGATGATAGTGAATTTAGATAGAAGAAGTTAAAGAAAGTAGGAACGAAAGGATGTCGAGATATTATGTGACCATGTTTACCCAGATTACCTTCTGTTTCATCAATAATAATGCGGTATCTAATTAAAAATTCATTATTAAAATAACATTTGTATTATTCTGAGTATATACGAAACAAAATTAATTGCAAAGTGGTTATGATTAATAATATTTCAATGCCACAGATGGTGGTCATTAGAATTAATAAATATTAAGACTAACGATAAGTTGTTAATTATATTATTTTAGTGTATAGTGTAAATATATTTAGATTTATGTGTAATATGCGGTATGCGATTAACTTACGTAAATTCTTTTTCTGCCATGAAGCGATCGCTGCATGGAAATGAGGTACTAAATAATTAAATCTATGGTATGAAGGGTCCAAATTTTCACAATGATATGGCGTTGCACAATCGTTACTTCATGTTTGCATGTAGGGGGAATGTGATGGTGGTGTTTTATATATCCCAAAGCTTTTGGAGTGTCATTTACAAATTTGAAGAATTTTGGTCCATTGAATGGCGTGAAATTTGATAGCAAAAATCTTCCTCAAGGGCGGAATATGCACATCAATCTTCTTTAAATTAAAATTCTTTCCCATATGCTTATAGGAATACGCGCAGGACACTTTTCCTTTTTTTCAGCAGATTCTTGATGAGGAAGAACAATGGATGTGTGATTTCTTATTCGATCATTTGCTAAATTTTGTTATCTTCGATGGCGCTCAAAAAAAAAAAAAAATTATAATTTAAAAAATTCTAACTTTTAAATTTAGATTCTTATCTTTTCGATATTATTTTCCGAATTAAAAACAATTTCTATCAATGTTTTGAAAGCTCAATTTTTTATATTTCAAACGAACTACATATCGTCTGCTCCGTCGGAAAAGGTCGTAAGTCCTTCTCAATAAATTTTTCAGGAGGAAGAAAAAACTTTCCTGCGCTTTCTGTATTAAATATATTATTATGGTGGTAAAGACAGTATTCTTCGTTTATTTATTCCGCGTCAATACATGTACTTTGTTTGATAAAATTCCGTCGCGTTTGGGAGATAATTGGATGTCTTTGGACTTACGACCTTTTCCTTGTACAGTTTTGTATTTTTGTAGGGACTTACGACCTTTTCCTACAATTTACGGACGTTTTTAAAATAAAATATTTATACTTTTCAAAACAATGTGAAAAGGGTATTATAAGTATATTTTGTCCAACATTCGTGTAACATAGCGAAGTATTCGTCGTAGACCCCATCCCCTTGCCATTTTTTCATAGCATATCGACACCAACATTTCTGAAGATTTTTATACCCTCCACCATAACATGGAGGGTTTAATTAAATTTGTCATTCAGTTTGAAACATATCGATATATTCAGCGGAGACCCTATAAATTATATATATTCTTGATCAGAGTAAAATTCTAAGTCGGTATAACAATGACCATCTCTCCGTCTTTTGAAATTAAGATACAGCTCGCAATTTTTAAGATAGATCTTCGTGATTTGGTATAGAAGTTTCTATTACTTCTAGGGTATTTGGTATTGACGTCTTCATATAGACCCCATAGAACGGTACCTCCCGATTTCCGGAAGGTGTCAATATTCCTCCGAAATGGCTGAAATTTGGTATTTATTCTTCGTTTGTCTATATAGGTCCACGCCTTCATATAGCCCAATAGAACGGTGCCTCCCGAATTTCGGTATTTTGAAGGTTAGCCACATTGTTTTACCGAAATTGCTGAAATTTGGCATTTAGTCTACTTCATAAACGAAAGGAAACTAATTGAAGTAAAATTCAATACAACTTATGGTGGAGGGTATTTGAAGGACCATCAACGTGGACCGCTTCGGCTAATATTTAATATAAAACATGACACGTTGTACTGACGACCTTGTATTTCTGCCTTACGACCTTTTCCTTCAATTAAATTTCATGATTAATTTCGTTAATGTACGTGGTTTCTTAGCTACATTGTAATCCCAAATAGTTTCCTTTTTTGTTTTCCCAAGTATTTCTGCCCCAACTCTCTGCATCTTTTGTGTTTGTCTGCAAACCATGTAGAATCTTCAGCATGTAATGTCTTCCTGCATTTAGGAAGTTTATCATCAGAACTTTCAGAATCACTGTGAAAACCATAGGGCACTAGACCCATGACACCATCGCTCTTTGTTAGGAAAAACCATGATGTCTTCTTAATTTAATAACATTTCAATCAATTATTATTTTAGAATCATTTAATAATATAAACATTGCACTTACCCGTCCGTTAGAAGGTATTACTTTATTGAATTCAGAATACAAACTAAGATATACGACAGTAAAAACAGTAAAAATTTTGATTTTTTTTTTAAAAAAATTCAATATATGAGGTATTTGAACACATAAGGCCGTAAGTCCATCTTTCATAATCAGTTCGCTTATAGGGCAGAATTTCAAATGTAAATTTTAGTTGCAATGTAAAAATTATCACATTTTTGTTCAAAAGTTTGGTCCACAGGCTCCGCCAAATATCATCCGATTATCATCCAAAGGTGTAGGCTATTTCTTTACATTGTACCCCAACCATGGACGACGTTAAACATTATATCTGAAGTACATTAGCTGTAGTATTCTTTTAAAGTATACATTTTCCTGTAAATTTTAGTTGCAATGTAAAAATTATCACATTTTTGTTCAAAAGTTTGGTCCACAGGCTCCGCCAAATATCATCCGATTATCATCCAAAGGTGTAGGCTATTTCTTTACATTGTACCCCAACCATGGACGACGTTAAACATTATATCTGAAGTACATTAGCTGTAGTATTCTTTTAAAGTATACATTTTCCTGTGGACTTACGACCTTTTCGTACTCAAATTTGTACGTTTTGTGGACTTACGACCTTTTCCGACAAGGGCAAAACATATAGAAAAACGCGACATACTACCATTTTCTTTGTATCATACGACGTGTTTTGACTTGTACTATCATCCTGTAACAAAAACGCGATTTCCAAAAAAGTGGACTTACGACTTTTTCCGACGGAGCAGACGATATGTTTTTTTTTTTTAATTTTCTTTACTTGTTATCTTTTCACAAAGTGTAAGGTGGTACAGTGCCACAAATTACATCACGCATTAAAAAAGGATTATGTGTACCTCACCAAATACATTTGGCATGAAATACACCAACATTTTTGGCTTCAAAATCTTCTAGCTTCCGTTCCCCCCAATACCCACTGTACCAAATTTAGTACCATTTTCCAAATATAAGGATTCCAGGTCTATTCGTTTACTCAAATCCAAATTGTACCAAATTTAATACCATATAATACTTTTCGTACCCATAAGTACGAATTTCCAAAACTACCTCAATCCTACACTTCACCAGTAATCTCGATTACAAATTAAAGGTTTCCAGTCCTATTCGTTCACCCAAATCCAAACTGTACCAAATTTAGTCTTTTTCTTACCCGTAAGTAAGAATTTGCAAAACTAACTCCATCTTACACCCCAACAGAAAGCTTAATTCTAAATTTCATTATTCCAGCTCTGTTCGTTCACCCAAATCCAACTTTTGTACTTTTTGTACCCATAAGTACGAATTTTCAAAACTACTTCCATTTTGCACTCCAAATGTAGGCTTCAAAGTACGAATGTCCAAATTATCTCAATCCCATACTCTAACATCAATGTAAATTCGAAATTTCAGGGCTACAGCTCTATCCGTTCACTCTAAATCCAAATTGTACCAAATTTAGTACGACTTAGTACTTTTCGTAGCTTTAAGTACGAATTTTCAATACAACTTCCATTCTACAACCCAACAGTAGCCAATCTTATACTCCAGAAATGCAGCTCTATCCGATGATCCAAATCTTAATTGTACCAAATGTATTACTTTTTGTAACCAATAAGTACGAATTTCCAAATTATCTCAATCCCACACTCAACATCAATCTTAATTCAAAATTTCAGGATTCCAGCTCTATCCGTTCAACGTAAATCCAAATTGTACAATATTTAGTGGGTACTTGTCGTACCCATAAGTACGAATTTTCAAAACCGCTTCCATTCTACTCTCTAACAGCAGCCTTAATTGAAATTTCAGGATTCCAGCTCTATCCGTTCGCCCAAATCGTAATTGTACCAAATTTAGTACCATTTAGTACTTTTCCTACCCATAGGTACGAATTTTCAAAACTATTTCCCTTCCATTCCAACTGTAGCCTTAATTCAAAATTTCAGGATTGCAGCTCTATCCGTTCAACCTAAATCCACATTGTACCAAATTTAGTACCATTTAGTACTTTTCGTACCCATAAGTACGAATTTTCAAAATTACTTCCATTGTACTCTCCAACAGTAGCCTTAGCCCAAAATTTCAGGATTCCGGCTTTATCCGTTCAACCTAAATCCAAATTGTACCAAATTTAGTACCATTTAGTACTTTTCGTACCCATATGTACGGATTTTCTAAACTACTTCCATTCTACCCTCCACATGTAGCCTTAATTCAAAATTTCTGGATTCCAGCTCCGTTCAACCTAAATCCAAACTGTACAAAATTTAGTACCATTTAGAACTTGTACCAATAAGTACGAATTTTCAAAACTACTCTCGAACAGTATCCTTAATTCAAATTTCAGGATTCCAGCCCTATCCCTTCGCCCAACTCGTAATTGTACCAAATTTACTACCATTTAGTACTTTTCGTAGCCATAAGTATGAATTTTCAAAACTACTTCCATTCTACCCTCAAACTGTAGCCTTAATTCAAAATTTCAGGATTCCAGCTCTATTCGTTCAACCTAAATCGTAATTGTACCAAATTTAGTACCATTTAGTACTTTTCGTACCCATAAGTACGAATTTTTAAAACTACTTGCATCCTGCCCTCCAACTGTAGCCTTAATTCAAATTTTCAGGATTCCAGCTCTATCCGTTCAACCTTAATCCAAATTTAGTACCATTTAGTACTTTTCGTACCCATAAGTTCGAATTTTAAAAACAACATCCATTTTACTCTCCAACAGTTTAGTTAAAAATTTCATGATTCCAGCTCTATCCGTTCGCCCAAATCTTAATTGTACCAAATTTAGTACCATTTAGTACTTTTCGTACACATGTGTACACTTTTCCTAAACCACCTCCTTATGTCAACCGTACCTTTTAACCTTGATTCTCACACCAAATTTCAACCTTTAATCTTTATCCGTTCACAAAATACGAATTAGTACCAAATTTTGTACACTTTAGTACTTTTCGTACACTTATAGTTCGAATTTCTAAAAACCCTTTAGCACATCTTTCCTACACTCCAAATTTCAAAGTTCTTGCTCTACCAAATACAAACGGTACCATATTTAGTACCTTTTAGTACTTTTCGTACCCTTCCAGTTCGAATTTCCAAAAACCCAGCCTTATCTGACCCCTTCGGACCCAGAGTGATCCACACCCAAAATTTCAGGATTCTAGCTTCATCCGTTTCGTCTGGGCGTTGATGAATCCATCAGTCAGTCAGTCAATCACTTTACTCTTTTATTAATATAGATTTACATTACCGTTACGAGTATCAGTTTGTTCCTCTGTAGTCTGACGATTTATTTCAGCTTCACGACGTATGTTGTCTGATCCTAACCCCTGATATAACTATAACTTCCTCAAGTTTTCTTACTTCCGGTTGAACCTCCTCTTCAATATCAGAATACTCAATTAAATTAGCAGTTCTGCTCGCATTTCGGATTCGGACCAAAGACATATTTGAATTTGTAAATTAAAAAAAAAAAACAAAATGTATTGACAAACAAGTTATACATACAATATACGATATTAGTTTTAATTCAAATCGTTTACGTTGACTACTCCATAAGGTTATCGGGAAACACAACCACAAGTCCTAAAATAATGTTAGTTCCTAATACATTCTTTAACTTATGACCAAACGTATTATCAAGAATATATGCTTAAGTATATTTTGAAATTAAATCAAAATAATAAGATCTCAAAGCTTAAAACTTGCAGTTGCACGACTTTATTGTTTTGCTAAGAATGTGTTTATGGCATCATTCCAATGTTCCAAATCAAAGAAAGTCGGGAATATCGATCGCTTATTGAATTTGGTCAATGTTGGCATACTTCCAAAATTGCAATTCCAAAATTCAAAAGAGCAATTCGATTGGAAATGTGAGGCATAACATTATGTATGGTATAGATGGAAACGACCAATGTTTAGAGATGCTGTGCCCCACGGTGGGCGCCAAAAATTATGTAACGAAACCGCGGTCCTAAACTCAGTTCCGGCCTTGCTCAGGGAAAATGGGAGGTTTTTTTTTTTGCTTCCAGTTACATAATTTATTTTAAAGATGATAGTGAATATAGATAGAGGAAGTTAAAGAAAGTAGGAGCGAAAGGACGTCGAGATATTATGTGATCATGATTACCCAGATTACCTTATGTTTCATCAATATTAAACCGGTATTTAGTTAGAATTCATTATGAACATCAACATTTTTATTATTAACAAAGTTATTAAAAAATACTTCTGAGGATATGTATAAGAATATTTCAATGCCACATATGGTGGGCTTTAGAGTTAATATATTTTAATATTAATGCTAAATATGAGGATTATGTTATTTTAGTGTATTATGTAATTGCAGGGTTTAAAATGCTAACGCCATATTATCAAAAGCACCGAATATTTGCAGCTTTGCCTGCTAAAATTTCTTCGAAATATGTTTAGCAACAATGAACAACGGCAACATGTAGCAACAAATTTCACAAAAATATTGCTAGCTATGCTGATGCTAATTGATATTGCTGCTTTAATAAAAAAGCATCGGACACGCATACTCATATTTTGCAGCACACATGATCAACACATATCAGAAAAGAGAATAATCAACCAACGGCTTAGCCATGTTTTCAGCAAACAATTGTTTTTGAAATCAGGGTTACCAGTGTAATGCATTAAAAATCACGATATAATTAATTCCACTTTTTCGTTCAAAGGACATGTGCATTTTTGGTGAAGCCGTTCAAAATATATTTTTTATTTTTAAAGAATAATAATTAGTATTCTTTAGGTTCTACCATATGATGGAAGCATTTTGAAATTAAATGACATCTTTTTTATTACTGCGTTGGCAACTCCAATGACAAAAAACACCCTCTTTGGCTAATTCGCTGCGACGAATGGTCAGCCGACTGCTAAATATGTAGCGTGGTTGTCGATTATGCCTAACGAAAAAAAGATTAGGCGTAAAAAACGAAATAAGCAAAAATGTACAAAAATAAATATGCGTTCGGTTGCTTATTTAGCCGTGTGTGTGAATATTGTGTAGCAGTTGAAGTGTACAGCTAATGCTAATGTTTTTAGATGCTGGCTTTTAAACCCTGTGTAATTGTAATTTCATTTGAGTGTTATATAATATTTGAGATCAACTTACGTATTTCTTTCTGCCATGAAGCGATCGCTGCATCGTAGATATAAGAGAAAATGTGGATTATAATAGTTATACTAGTGAATATGTGTGGTAAGGACTTCAATAAATGCAATAAATTCATATACAAATTAAATCTTCAGGCGAATGTGGTGACGAATAAATTTCAGGAATCTTTCGGCTCAATGATTAAATTCCTGGAATCTTTCGGCTCAATTATAATGATGATGTAATACTTCCCATACGCTTAATTTAATACCAGTTAGCTCATCAATCGAATATTATATCAAATTGTTAGGTTCAGAGGTTTACAAATTCGGGAAATACTGGTCCATTGACAGACGTAAAATCGATAGGCTTACAGCGGAATATTTACAAGGCAACCTCCTTTGAATAAAAAAAATCTTCCCCAAATGCGGAATATGCAAGAAACAAACTTCTTTGAATTGATTCGCCAGATTATTGATGAAGAAGTGCAACGGAAGTTTTATTATATGACTACAATGTGGCACTGTACCTAGACTTTATGATTGTTCAAAATTTAATTAATTAAAATTGACGACCTTTCTTTTCAATAATTTTCCAAGAATTGAAGAAAAAAGCAAAAGTAAACCTCTTAAACAAAAAACTGCTCTTGCGGCACACTGTGCAACCACAGGCCACACACCGACTTCAAGGAAGTTGAAATCTTGGCACAGGAATGAAATTATAAGCGCCGATTCATGCTTGAAATGCTACATATTAAAAATGTGCCAGTGGAAAATAGAATAAACTACAGAATGGATACGGAACACTGTGCACAGATCTACAGAAATACAATAGAAAAACACAAAATACATTAGTTGCAAAATACTCGTTTGGAAAATAGGATATGCATAATTGACAGCAGTTAAGGAAAGGAAAAATAAAATGTAATTATTGTTGAAGATATTTTGTTTAATATTTATATAAAATGATTGTCAATTGTTCTTTTTTAAAGAAAGATTCCCTGATGGTGATCTTCGGAGAAGATCGAAATATTGGAACTGTTTAAGTTAGAATTGATTCTACCACTTTTAATTGGCCCTATGAATTGCATAGTCGATGGTCAGACTAGCACGATTTCAACATGGCGACGTCAAGTTTATAGGCGAGGGGTATGAAGTAGTGAAACCCGTGTACACGGTTTTCTGTGTTTGTTGTGTTGCCTCGTCTTGTTATTCGTTGCAAGATTTTTTTTCTTCCCTTTTCTTTCATTTTTATTTTCTCAAGCAAACGCTTACAAAACAAGCATAAAAAGATTTAATAAAAACATTTAATTAATGAAATAGTGAAAATTTTACTATTAATATTAATTTAATCAAGGCGAATTTAACAAGGTGATCCAATAGTTGACGTTAGGTTGTAGTCTTCATTTGCTGTCAATTTTTTTTTTGCGCGAAATATCCACAAAATTTAGAAGAAAACGTTAATATATTATTCGCGAAGCTTTAACAAAGATGTTGTACACAGATATTTTTTATAGAAGCGAAATATTTGTTATTTATTTTTGATTAAAAATATGTTTTGACAGCAAATGAAGACATAGGTTGCTATTATTGTATCACCTTCTTTCTTACACCATGAATTTAATTACACTGTGCAACACTGGAAATGCAAACAACTTCTAATGTGCATTTTCTGAAAGTACATATTGAGACTACAAAAACCATAATTGGGTTTTGTGTTCTTAGATCGGGTTTAGATTTTATGGCCTCATCTAAACCGACCTAAAATGAGCCTTTTTTCCAGTGATCGGACCTTTATCTCCGAAACTAATAAGAATTTTGCTTTGCAGTCTTCAGCAATATTGTAGCCCTAAAGTAGTAGAACTTATGTGTCAAACAGATGAACTAGGAAAAGCTACATATAGCGCTTCAAACTCGTTAAAACATAGAAAAGTTTACATAATTTCTGAAATTCTGGTCAGTAACAACTGAACTGTTGGAAGTTGAAACAAGTGACCATTCTAAAAATTTTCCAAACAATGTGACCATCAATTCTTCAGAACATTCTGAAACTCTAAAATAGTTATTTCACGTTGTTTAAGGGGTATTTCATAACATACCTTTTACAAAACTTATTTCAAACAATGTTCACACAGCCTGTTTATTCTCATGTTGGGGATTTCAATGAATTATAGAAATATTTACCAAATTGTTGTTGAAAAATTCGCTATAAACAAGGCGATAGAGGCATTTTGCAACAATATAATGTTCTGAAGAGTTGTGTATTACATTCCAGAGAATATTTCCCAAAAGGTAACATTAATAAGAATGTAACATTTTTCGAGATACGCTGCGAAATATACACAAATTATAGCATTTTTACATATATTATAAAATTTGAGGCAATAAATGCAGTTTTTCGAGTTCACTATTCCTCCAAATATTTTCTTCTTGCTCTTATCTACAAGTTTGCTGCAGATGTCAAAACAAGATTCGTATTGGTTTCGGATATACAGCCCCGATTTGTTTTAAAAATTCGATTTTTAATCATGTTTAGATGAGGCCATAAAAACCGAACCCGATCTAAGAAAACAAAACCCAAATATGGTTTTTGCCTATTGGTCCTCTACTTTCATAAAATTCTGGAAAGAAGTTGTTTGCACGCGATTGGCTCAAAAATGTTGCACAGTGTTATTAATGTTAGTTATTTTGTGTTGTTTTTTTTAGTTTATTTATGTTTGTTTAGTTTTTATTGGTATGAGAAACACAAAAAACGCGAATGGTAAAATAAAGAGGACACGCAAAAATCATAAATTTCACGTTGACGTGTGTGGACACTAACGAAACCTGAAAAGAAACTTTAACGAAATTGGTTTCAAGAAACCTTGCTAGTCTGACCATCGACATAGGTATATTAGTTGAAATCTCCTAATTCCTATTTATTACACCCCTGTAATAGTATGAGAGATTTCAACGAATATTCACTTGACAACCGCCCTTTTGAAGCATCTATGCAGATGTCAACACAAACACAACATAAACTAACATAAACAAAAGAAGATCGATCGACCGCTTGACTTGCAAGCATCACCCGCGCTTTATCGTAAGCCTTTGTACATATCGTTGTACATAATTATTCGAAAGGTAATATTGTTTACCATAAATAAACACACGGCAATCGAGCCAAACCTTTTATTAAAACTATTGTGTTTTATTTTCTTATTCTCTTTTTATATTGACGGCCAAACGTACGCACTGGGCGTACTGGCTCCATTGGGGAGTCTTTGATACACTTGTTCCCCCAAGTCCCTATATTGCGGACTAAACATTTGGTCGCTTCGGGCCGAATAAACATTTGGTCCTTCGAGCCGGATAAACATTTGATCCAATCGAGCCGGATATTCCAGTTGGCATAATTTTGGAAACCATTACAGTCCACAATCCCATTGGAGCTTACTATTATTGGTACGTATAGTGCATAGTGAGCATCAAAATAAATAAAAATACAAGTGTTCGTTTGTTTGTTTGTTTGGTCGTTTTACAACGTCATCGATTCCCTTTTTGTCAATCGGTCAAAGTCCAAATCGTGGACAGACATACATATTTTTTTTTAATGCACGCACGCTACAAAACAAAAACAAATCAAAACATTATCTCTTTTTCGTACGCTCTTTCTATGCATTCGGGTCGTATGTGTGTAAATTGCCGAAAAACTTCGGCACCGCTGTGTCAAAGAAGAACACATTTGATCTACATACTCCAGCATCGTCGCTTTGTCGTACCGTCTAGTCGGTCAGTAAGTGGCTTGCATGCAAATATATACACACACGCATGTACGCATAAATACTGCATTTTTGGGCATTCCTCTTTCTGTCGTGGCCGTTTTTATTGCACAGTAACCCGCCGGTGTATTATTACACAGTACCCGGTTAGTAAATTAGTACTGTGACACATATTATTATATTTTATAGTAAATATAATAAATCGGTGTCAGGGAACTTTTTAATACAATTTTTGGACATTTTGGAATAGCGTGCACCCTACAATTGGTCAATTGGACCTTTTCTTGTGTAGGGAGTTATTTAAAAATATTTATTGTGATGTATATAATTTCTTAGAATTTCAATATAGTTTGAAACTTTCCTTGCATTTTTGGGCACAAATACGCTACATTCGGTGGCTATTTGTATAAATTCGATATTGCACGCACCCTACAGTCGCTCAATTGGATTTGTTCTTGTGTAGGGAGCTTTTTACTCGAATTTTGTAATTTTTTTGGAATTTCAATATAGTTTGAAATTTGTGTTGCATTTTTGGACCCAAAAACACTACAATCGGTGGTTATTTGTAAATATTTGATATTGCGTGCACCCTACAATTGTACTTTTCCTTGTTCACGGCGTATTTTAGCCATATTTTTAGCGAATTTTGTAATTTTTGTCTGAAATTTAGATTTTGTTCAAATTTCTTGTTGCACTTTTGCTCAAATATACACTACATTCGGTAGTTATTTGTGGATTTTTGGTTCACATTAGATATTTATTGTTGGTGTTACTCCAAAATAACATATTATAGTGCAGTTTTTGATAATTATCATATTCCGATTGTTGGTACATTAAATGATAATTTACAACTTTTACATAGACATTGGAATTAAAATATTGGTTTTAAATTCTAAGGCAATTTGGTTGCTCAGAGGCAATTGCTAATTGTATTTTTGTTAGCAAAATTTAGTGAATTTTTGTGAAATTTTGAATATCGTTTCGAATTTAAGATTGCGATTTTAAATCAGCACGCTACAATTGGTAGTATGAGAATTTATCCTTTTGTGGAAAGTACTATATTTAATAGACCTTCATTTTTACTCTTAAATTTCATTCACCATTTTGTTGCTTTACTTTGTCTTTTTTGACTAATATGGCTTTCACTCCTCCATATTTATTAATTCGTGCTTCCAAGTCTATCGTGACATTCACTGAACACTTCAGTATATTAAAGGAAGACGAACTTGACTTTTATGGTCTCGAAGTTTATTGTGAGGAAATTGAGAAATTGTGGAAGAACTTTCAGGGAATTTTTCAAAAATGCCTCTCTCGTACAGAAAATCCTGAGAAACTTCATTCCATTTATGAGGAGTCGCATCAAAAATATATAAATTGTTCTTCAATAATAAATAGATTGTTATCAAAATTTCGTGGTTCTGCTAAATTGTCCCCGAACACATTGGAAAATAGTTCGGTAGATTCCTTAACGGAGCATCCCGGTGATATTTCTTCGAAAAGCCTGTCGTGTGATGCTAATGTTAAAGACAGGAGTTTGTCGACCCACATTTCTCGTGATGTGGGTACACAGGCGTCTAGCTCTACAATATTGAGTATTGGGAATCCTAGAGTAGGCACAAACTTTGTTGTTGACTCTCCAAATTTTGATAACATTCACAATCTTGCGGTACCTTCTTATGATATTGAGGTTTTCGATGGAAACTTTCTTAACTGGCCCACTTTCAGAGATTTGTTCAGTGCGGTCTACGTGGATAACTCCCGGTTGACAGATATTGAGCGTTTGTGTCATCTGGTGAGTAAAACTAGTGGTGAGGCTCGAGAAATTGTCTCGAAGTTTCCTTTAACTCATCGGAGTTTCGTTCTTGCGTGGAATGAATTGAATTCCACCTACGATAATCCACGATTGCTGGTACACAGCAAATTAAAATCATTATTTTCGCTTCCTGTTTTGGATAAGGAAACCAGTTCGGGACTAAAATCAATACAGCGTGGAATAAATAGTTGCCTTTCGGCAATGGCAATTTATGAAATACCTACGGATAATTGGGATCCGATCGTGGTTTTCATTTGTTTACAAAAATTGCCTAAAATCACACACGCTTTATGGGAGCAAAGTGTGACAAATAAGTCTCGTCTTTCAACTTGGAAAGAATTAGATGCATTCTTGACAGAGAGAATTCGAACTCTTCTGTGTTTGCATGAAATGAGAAGTGTTGGCACTTTGTATAATTCGACTTGTAAAGTGTCTCCTAAATCTTGTACTTTTTCTCCTCACTGTTCTCCCAGTCCCAAACAATTTTCGACACCTCTTCGTTCGTCTCCTAATACTTGTTGCGTTCTTTGCACAGAGCAACAACACAAATTAAATGTTTGCCAGCGGTTCGTAAATTGTACGCCGTTAGAAAGATTTAAATTGGCCAAAAAGCATCGTTTGTGTGTGAATTGCCTACGGAAGGGACACGAAGTCAAAAATTGTGCTAGTCGTTGTTGTCGAAAGTGCAACCAGAGACATCACACTCTGTTGCACAGAGTTCGCACTATGGTGAGCAGTCCGAGTCAAATTGTGACTCCCAGAAGTTCGAAGTTGTCTGTTTCAGCTTCCACTTTTCGGCCTAGAACTCTAAATGGTAGGTGTACTTCTTCCTCAGCTTCTAGCATTCCTTCGACATCGGTAGATAATGTAGTTCGACAATCCTTCCACGTCAGGCAGAAAAGAAAAGTTCTATTGGGAACAGCACTGGTGAATATCGTTCACCAAGGTGTTTCTTTTCCTGCTAGGGCGTTGATCGACCCCGCTTCTGAGTCGTCCCTCGTTTCGGAACGACTACAGAAGGATCTGGGACTCCAGGTCCAATCCAATAAATCGTCAATATCTGGAGCTAATGATACTGTCACAGCTACATGTCATAAAATTTGTTCGTTGAAACTTCGTAGTCGTGGTGACAGGTCGTCTACTTTTGAGACTTCGGCGTTGGTAGTAGGTTCCATATCGAGAAATCTTCCAACCTTTTCAGTCACTTCGGACCTTAAGTCGGATTTGTCGAATATAGTCTTGGCAGATCCTCAGTTCGGCGAATCGGGCCCCGTAGATATTTTGATAGGAGCAGACTTGTACCCGAATATAATTAAAAATCATTCTCTTCGACTTTCGTCTGGTTCGCTGCTCGCTCAAAATACATCGTTTGGGTGGATCATTACTGGCCCTGTCACATAAATTGTCGTTTTCGTAAATGGTACGGAAAATCGTTGTAAAGCGGCCCAACCAAACAAGGCGAACGTTAGCTCACGTTGCACTATCGTTTGCAGGGTCCCTAATGGCCCTTTCGTTAGCCAGATCTATAGTGATCTGCATAACAGCTGGGTCCCTAATGGCCCAGTCGCTTGAATGGTCCCTTATGACCATATTTACCGCGGGGTCCCTAATGGCCCAATCGTTTAGTTTGTAAGCCTACCACATGGTCCCTAATGGCCATATTTACCGCGGGGTCCCTAATGGCCCGGGTCCCTCATGGCCCATCGTTTAGCATGTAAGAATGTTTTTGAATTTAATTTTTTTTTTTTTAATTTATTGAGACTAAAGGATAACAATAAGGTGATTTTTTTTTTACATAATAATGAACACTTACGACTATAATGTATTATCGCAATGATTAAATGGTGTTTACAGCATCAGGCTTATACATAGATTGTCGCTTATATACATAGATAGTGTTTATAAAGGTATATACGCCCTTGCTCCCGGGGCTGATTAAAAGGTTTCTTAATTTTAGGGGTTGTGTACTTAAAACTAAAAAAAACAAAAAAAAAACAAAAACAGACAAAAGAAGGTAAACATGTAACTACCCTCGGTGGGTTCCGGCAAGGGCCTTTTCGTAAAACCCAGAAATACCATCGTTGTGTTCCAATGAAAGTCCCAAAGGGGATAAATAATAAACATTTGACCAGCTAATGTTTACTTGACTATTCACAACTTCAGACATGTGTTGATTTTCATGAAGTGCCAATCTCTGGTTGAACTTTTCCAACATATCACAGACGTACCTAGAAAGCCGCTTAATCTTACAATTTGTATAAATGTAGTTATTAGAATATCTTTTATTGACGCACTTAAAATTTTTACCGATACAGAGTCTCAAAATTTTCCTCTCTAAGATTTCAAGTTCTTTCATAACCGACGGAGATATATTGAACCAAATAGGAACCCCGTACAAAATAACAGGCCGAATACAAGTCTTATATAGCATCAATTTTGTGCGGACAGGTAGATTTTTATTATAGAGAATTTTTAAAAATGATACAAAAACGCCTTGAGCTTTATTTCGTGCTTTTCTGGCATGCCCATTAAATTTAAAAAGTTTATTAAATTCGATACCAAGATATGTGACCTTATCTTTAAATGGTATTTCAACCCCATTTAAAAACAGCTGTAAAGATTTGCTTTCCGGAACAACAAATCTTTTACATTTACCCGAAGCATTTCTGATGCAAATGGCTTCGCACTTTGCAGCATTAATTTTTATGCCCCATGTGTCATAAAATTGTTTCACATTGTCAAGGTATTGAGAAATATTTAATAATGCTCTAGCGGGAGATTCGCTGTGGGAATACAATAAAGAATCATCCGCATATAAAATGCCTGATGAATTTTCATAATTGTGAGGGAAATCGTACATAAAAATGTTGTATAAATGGGGTGCCAATACTGAACCTTGAGGGACACCACACTTTACATTTGATAAATTTGATACCTGATTTTGAAATTGGACACAAAACTTTCTATTTGTGAAAAAACTTTTAAATAATTTAATCATTAAGGGACTAATTCCGATTCTAATCATTTTGGTCAATATTCCATTATGACTTGCATGATCAAAAGCTTTTTCAACATCAAGAAGCACCGCAACTGTACATTTCTTTTCCCTCAAATTTAAAACAATGTCGTTGTGAAATTTTAGCATAGCATCGACAGTAGAGTGTCCCTTTTTGAAACCGAACTGAGAATTTGGTACATACGGCAGGTTGACTCCAATATCCATTTTGACACGAAGAACTACCTCGAATAGTTTGCCTAAATTTGATAATAAAGATATTGGCCTTAAATTTGAAATATCATCACTATTTGTTTTTTTCTTTATAGGAATTATCTTCGAAATTTTCCAAGAATCAGGAAAATATCCATTGGAAATACAATTATTGAAAACTATTGCTAAAAATTCGAATGCTTTCATAGGAACTTTGCGAATGATAAAATTGGAAAGCGAATCGATCCCTGATGATTTCTTATTGTTTACATTGCCTACAATGTCTACAACTTCTTTTGTTGTTGTAAGGAATTCACATCTACCCCGATTCCTTGCATCCGAATCACTTGAAAATGAAAAACTGTGTTGGGGGACGTTAGCAATATAACTGCCTATTAATTCTTCATTTGCTGAAGAATTAGGAGAAGGATTGTTATATAAATTCGAAAAATACGAATTTAATTGGTTAAGACACTCAGAATCATTAGAAATATTGGTACCATCGACAGATAATTTTTCAATGGGTTTGGTTTTCCGATGACCAGTAATGTTGAAAACTTGTCGGTGCGCCTTCGGGCCCGGTTTAATTCCTTTAAGTTTTTCATTAAAATGCGAAATTTGTTCAAGTTCTACCTGTTTTTTAATAATAATTCCCAATAATTGAATTTGTTTAGATAATAAACTGTATTCAGGACTGTGTCTGTTACTAGAAGTTTGGTAAATTCTTTTAAGTTGTTTCTGCCAAGCATACTTAATTCTGTACAAATTTTTTATTCTATCAGAAACAATAAATTTTCTTTTTCCAGTCAGGACTTTTTCTGAATGAATTTCGGAAACTGAAGTAACGGTACGAACAAATTTATGAATATATTCATCGATCTCATTGTTTGACAAATTTGTATCTGCATTTGGATAGTGATTCAGAATATTTTCAGTTACATCATACTTAAAATTTTCCCAATTGCAGTTACGATAACTGACAAAACTTGACGGAGGTTGCAAAACTATATCAAAACTAGGAAGTACGACATTCAATTTTAAAGGAAAATGGTCTGAAAAGGTGGGTAAACACGATGTTGAACAAATGGGAGTGGATAAATCCGTGGCATAAGAACAAACAAGGAAGTGATCTAAAAATGATGATCCGTTCGGAAAAGTGGGACAAGATGAAGAAATTCTGGAAAAATAATAAGGATGCTGTTGGAGAAAATCATAAAAACTATTACCGTTCAAATTATTTACTGAATCTCCCCAGGAAATATGCCTCGCATTAAAATCACCACCAATAAATGTGAAATCATACCCTCTGGAAAAATTGCCCAAACTTACAAGGGAGCTTAACACCAGTGAATTAGCGGAATTACAGGGAATGTAAATTGAACCTAACAAAATTTTCCTACAAACACCATTAATGTAGACCTCGACAGAAATAAATAAACTTGGCAAACTGAAACCTGCAATAACTTCTTTTTTACATTTAAAATTTTGTCTAATTAAAATAGCAACACCCTGAGAACTATCATCTCTAATAAAATTATAGTTATCGAAACCAAAAGCAGAACTTCTTGAACGCAAGTGAGTTTCTTGAATAAAAGCAACGTCAATATTGTAAGTATTTAC
The DNA here is from genome assembly GCF_047663935.1 of Musca autumnalis. NCBI lineage: Eukaryota > Metazoa > Arthropoda > Insecta > Diptera > Muscidae > Musca > Musca autumnalis. The sequence goes on along the minus strand of NW_027411644.1, from coordinate 119,960,091 downwards.
AATATTGAGAAGCTCGTACCTACGGCCACAATCAATTAATGACCTAACATTAAAAGTGATTAGATTAAGAATATTACGGACCATAGAAGTCGTTAACTTCACGTAAGAGGCTTATACACTGCTGCACAGCCTCTTCCTTAGAAAGCGATTTTAAGTTTCCCATAAATGTGGCAATTTTTTCTTCGAGAGAAATTACTTTTGGTGGACAAAGTTCTTTGGCCAATTTTAAAAATTCTTCAACAATTTTAGGTTTGTTGGAAGATGACCGCTCACCACGTGAGGCATCTGAGTTCGATATATTAGGGAGACAAAACGATGAAATTGCGTTAAAAACATTTTTGTTAGCTTTTTCTTTCCTCTCAGTAGCGGCTGATCGTGCTTTCTTTTTCAACTCTACATATTTTAAATATTCGGGACATCCTCTAAAGCTAGATGGGTGACCGCGGATTTTACAGTTTACACAGAAAGGTAGATTTCCCTCACTTTGAACGAAAGAGCATTGACCAGGTTCATGGCTTTTATCACATTTCACACAAGCAGATTCTCTATTGCAGTTACGGGACATATGTCCCCATTGCTGGCATCTAAAACATTGAATATTTCCCGAGTTTCTCTTAGGAATCTCCCAAAATGCTCTTTGGTCCAATACATATCTTACTGCTTTCAATTCAGATGTCGATTTACTATATTGTAGCGTTACCAGAAAAAGACCTGTATCAAAATTGTTTTTCTTCGAGAAGGAAGTAGTAAATTTTGCGACATTGAACACAGTATCGGGCACTAGGGCATCTAGATATGCTTTGATGTCGTCAACGTCGGTGTTATGTAAAAGACCACGAAGAACAATAGATTGGCGCTTCAACTCCTTGGGAGTGTAAGAATAAGAGTCTAATTTTTTTTCGCGTAATAAGCTCATAAGTTCTGAGTGTATTTTGGCATCCTCTAAGTAAAGCTTGCTCTTGTGTCTGCTTTTGTTTACGAGTTTAAATTTAATATTCCTGGCTTTAAGATCTTTAATGAGGCTTTGCATATCAACCCCAAAGAGAAAAATAGGAGGACAAAAGGATTTTCTTTTAACATGAACAATATCTTCATCTGGAACTTCCCTTACAGGAACTCTTTTCTGATATTCGTTATCTGATTTCACATCTAGATCCCTTAATAAAGCAAATCTGTTGCAAGACGATAGGGATTGACCAGGTGTTGCGGCCAGACTAATAGGCGTGTTTGTACGAAAATTAGACATATCTACCTTAGCTTTTTTTGAACCATGAGCAATTTTCCGTTTTCTTTCTACAAGTTGAAAAACTTCATCGTCTGAGGGAGCACATTCTTCCATATCAATAGAATTATCATCTTCAATAGGTTTCAATGGGGGCAACTGTTCAACATTTGTCACCACGGCTTTAAGATTCCCTTCTTTGACTTTTGATGAAGCTGCTGGAAGCCAATTCTCTTGTCCCAGATGCTTCGAGTTTTGCGAGAGATTTCCGATTTTAGAATCAGAGTTCGTAATTGTACATGATTTATCTGGGGGTATATTCTCCGAAGGATTGCAAGCGAGCTTGCCCAATGAGGTCAAATCCATTTCAAAAATCAGAATCCAAAGGAAATTCTATTTTTCAATTTCCAAAAAAATAAAATTTATTTTATTTTATATGACTGAAAACACGTCTGCCTTGTTTGAAATCGAAAATAGGAATCGAATGTTTTTGAAAAAATGATATGCTAAAAAAGAAAAAAATCAAAAATTGAAAGAAAAAATGTAAAAGGTACTGCTCACGCCTGCACTATGCCATTGCTTTATTTCGTATATTTATAATTAATAATTACATTGATTCTTCATAGATTAACATTGTATTTGTTAAAACATCTGGATGTTTCAAGGGAGGCGGCAAATGTTTAAGTTAGAATTGATTCTACCACTTTTAATTGGCCCTATGAATTGCATAGGTATATTAGTTTAAATCTCCTAATTCCTATTTATTAGGTTAGGTTAGGTTAGGTTAGAGGATGTGCAGCCACTAAATGTGACTGCGCCACTCGGAGACCTTACGGTCCATTGTGATCATCCTTTAGAAAAGTGGAGAGAGATAAAGATAGATAAGAGAGATAGAATAGAAATAATAGAATAAATAGATAAATAGGAATAAAAAGAATTAAAAGAATTAAGAAACAGATAAGAAACAAGGTAGACAGAATAATCGAAAAAACAAAGCGTTACGCGTTTAGGTTGCGCTGTCCCAGCCACTTTAGATTTTTAACGATGTTGCAGATTACAGTAGGTTCCACAGTTGAGTAGAAGGTTAGAGACGGCGGAAAACGAACACCCACTAGTCTGTGTCGTCTACGAGCCAGGGCTGGACAACGACACAGGAGGTGTTCGATCGACTCCGACTCCTCCTCATCCTCACAGAGTCTGCAGTAGTCATTAACATCACTATCCCATTTAATGGTAAAGGCCCTGACATAGCAGTGTCCAGTGATGACTCCCGTCGTTACCTTCACTTCCGCTTTGCTCAGGTTCAACAGCGAATTCGTTCTTTTGGCTGACAGAGACGGCCATATGGATCTTGCCACAATGCACCTAGGTTCATTGTGCCACAATTCACTGGCTCTTTCGTCAGAGAACGCTTCGACTTTTTGGAAAAAGTGACAGATGGGTGGTTTGATAGAGTCAGTGATAGCTAGATCAGCGGACTGTGATCCTCGTCTAGCTAATTCATCTGCTTTTTCATTACCCTGGTAGTCACGATGTCCAGGTACCCAACATAGCCGAAAGCCGTTAGTTAGCGCATCCAGAGCTGTTCTACACTTGAGGACGACGTCGGATTTGATGTTGCAGGATTTGATGGCTTTAAGAGCCGCTTGACTATCCACATAGATAGTCACCGGTTCAAAGATTTCTGCATCCAGATTTTTAATCAATTCCGCCGCCTTCCAAATCGCGAAGATTTCAGCCTGGAACACACTACAGTTGCTGTCTAGCCTGTATGTGCGTTCAAGTGATAAACTTTCACAGTAGACACCGGCACCGGTACCTTCCTCCATCTTGGAGCCGTCTGTATATATACCCAGACCGCCCAGAGGGGGGTTACTGCGGTTCCAGTCGTCTCTACTAGGTATAATGACTTCTATATCGTCAAATCTCAAAACTGGTGATATATAGTCACTTATTTTGCCACAATGGTTCACAAAAATACCCGATTCATTCAGGATACACCCATGCCCATAGGTACGACCCCGCCAAAGACCCTGTTTATGAAGCCGCAGGGCACTCCTGGTTGCCTGACACTTAATGCTGATACTCAGTGGTCTTAAGTTCAGCATTGCGTTCAGTGCAGCCTGTGGCGTGCTCCTGGTAGTTCCAGTAATAAGAGTTGCGGCGGCTCTTTGTACCTTATCAAGCTTAGTGGATGTTGACTTTTGACGCAATGAGTGCCACCAAACGAGAGAACCATAGGATAGGATGGGTCTAACCACTGTATTATACAGCCAGCGTATAATCGAAGGAGTTAGTCCCCAGCTTTTCCCGATGGAATTCTTACATGAATAAAGTGCAATCATTCCCTTCTTCGCCCGCTCCTCAGCATTCCTATTCCATCGCAATTGACAGTCAAGGATTGTGTCAAGGTACTTTGCTTCGGGGGAGAGTAGGAGCTGCACCCCATCCAGTGTTGGTGGAACAAAGGCGCCGAGCTTACGCTTTCTTGTGAACATTACCAGTTCCGTCTTCGTTGGGTTAACCCCAAGACCATTAGCCTTGGCCCAGCGTGATAGAGTCGATAATGCTCCCTGCATAAGCTCCGAAATGGTTGACGGAAATTTACCGGAAACCAGCAGTACTACGTCATCAGCATAAGCAACAACTTTGATACCTTGATTGTCCAGTTCCATCAAAATATTGTTTATAACAAGGAGCCACAGTAATGGCGAGAGCACACCTCCTTGAGGGGTGCCTCTAGTCACTGTTTTCCTTATTTTTACCTCCCCAATGCTAGAATTTATAATTCTGCTTTGAAGCATATTATTAATCCAGCACGTTAGGGGTTCAGGTGCATTAACTTTCTTCAGTGAGAGATTGATGGACTCAAGTTTTACATTGTTAAAAGCTCCTTCTATGTCTAGAAAGGCAGCCAAGGTAAAGTTTGAGTCTTCCATGTTTTTTTCAATGAAGCCGACCACCTCATGCAAGGCAGACTCAACAGATTTACCTTTAACATAGGCGTGCTGTGAGTTGTTATAGAGACGGTGTCTACCTGACTCCTTATCTCCAGGTCGATCAGTCTTTCGAGTGTCTTAAGGAGAAAGGATGATAAACTTATGGGTCTGTAGTCTTTAGGTGCAGAGTGACTAGGTTTTCCCGCTTTGGGAATGTAAGTTACCTTTACCTCCTTCCACAGCCCCGGTATAAATGAGAAAGTCAAGCACGCCCTAAAAATCTCCTCCAGGATTTGGTATAAGGTCGGTGATGCAAATTGTAGCATCGCCGGCGTTATGCCATCCGGCCCAGGAGACTTGTAAGGCTTGAAAGTGCTGACCGCCCACTTAATTCTACTTCTGTTGATCACCCTGTCAATGAGTACCAAATCCAAAGGCTCCTGAACTCGGAAGTCGTCACGCTCATTGTTGACAGTATCCTCATCCTTGCAGCCTGGGAAGTGGGTCTCCGCAAGGACATCAAGAGTCTCAGTAGCGGAGTCTGTCCACGCACCAACTTGTTTCTTGATACTTCCAATGGATTTGGGGTCCTTGGAGAGTAGTCGTCGAAACCTAGCTGCGTCGTTAACTCCTTCTACCGACTCACAGAAGTTAACCCAAGATGTTTTCTTTGCCCGCTTGATTTCACTCTTATATTTATTGAAACTCACTTTATAGGAGTCCCAATCAATATCGAGTTTAGTCTAATGCGCCCTGTTATACAGTCGTCTAGTGTTTTTCCTAAGTTCGCCAAGCTCCTTGCTCCACCACACCGGCTGAGATTTCCTCCCAGGATATGTTAGTGGACAGGACTCCTTATGGCAACGAAGAAGAACATCAGTGAGATTATTTACGGTTCCATTGAGGTCATCAACTGTTTCCGTACTAATATTAGGAGTTAGTTGCGAGTTCGTTAGTTCCGTGTATTTGTCCCAGTTTGTCCTTCGTGGGTTCCTATAAGGAATTTGACGACCTCTGTCCAGAGAGAAATCAAAGAATATCTTCATATGGTCCGAAAAGGAACATTCTTTAGATACCCTCCAATTCCTCAGGACAGAGTCATCTAAATTAGAAAGGGTTAGGTCAATGACCTCTTCCCTGTTCCTAATTTTAAACGTTGGATCACTACCCCTATTATATATCCGTAAATTATAAGATAAAATAAAATCGAATATGGACTCACCCCTCTTGTTGGTGTCCTTGCTGCCCCACTGGAAATGGTGAGCGTTTGCGTCGCAACCCAGGATTACGTTACAGGTACCCATCATCTCGTCAAGCAGAAGTCGGACACACTGGTTGGGTGGGTCTGGGGCCTCAAAAGGCATATATATCGATGACAGCAGCGTGGCCTTGCTTTCTCCATGCTCCATCCTGACCGTGCATATGTCACCGTTACTGTAATTAGATAGAAAGATTAGATTTAAACTCTTTTTACCTACTATACAAGTCCTTACCTTGTCCCCCTCGGACGCGGCAAAGACGTCGAAGTTGGCATTGTTTAGTCCAGAAACCTTATTTTTATAGATATAAGGCTCCTGGACTAAGACAATGTCTACTTCAGAGTTCGTGAGGGACAAGAGCAGTTCAGCGGCAGCGGCCTTGCAATGGTGCAGATTAATCTGCAGTATGCGCAGCCTTTGCCGCTTCCCTACCCTTACTGTTTTTCGTGAGGTGGACTCAGTCGAAACCGAACCCATCCTGAACCGAAATTCAGCTTTCCCTCACGTTCTCTTAAGTATAACTCCCCAGGGGGGTCGACCGCCACTCTGGCCACTAAGCCACCCAACTCGCTACAGGGGACTAGACTAATAACAGTTCAGCCCGCTGTAACAAGATTGGGATTCTGCAACCTCAGCATTCTCAGCAGGATTTCCTTGCTTACCGTAGGTGGGGGAATCCACGCTGAGAGTACCTTTCTGGACGGGATGTCCGATAGGGAGACCGCCGCCAGATCAGCTCCTTCCCACAGAGCACCAAGACCACTCACTGTCTGAACGAGAAAGTCTCGCGACCTTTCATTCATACTGTTGATGACCTTGACACCCTTACGCAAGAAGGCGCTGCCAAGCTGACGGTCTTCCGGATCTTCCGGTCCAGAAACTATCGCAGCCCGAAGACCAGTTTCAAATTGCAACCAGTGACTGTCGCTGATTTTTCCATTTGGATCAGCTCTGTCGATGATTGCTATTTGCAGGCCATCGTCTGTCACAGCAGTTGGTCTACCGTATGGCTTATTGCGCCTTTGACCGCGTACCTTGGATTTAACTTTTCCAGAAGAGGCGGAAACCTTCTCCGTACTCAGTTGCTTCTCCTTGGTCACACGCTCAGCGGCCGCTGCATACGAGGTTGATGGTTCGATCAGCTGAGAAGTCATCGTCTTCTTGGCTGAAGGCTGCGGACCCTCAGAGGAGCGCACACGATTCACAGATTTACTCTGCGAGGCGCTGTTCTCCCCACCCGAAGACGATATTTCCTTAGCTGGTCCAACCTTCTCCCTGTTGAGACCAGCATCTCCGATTGCGTCACCCTTGCCCTTTGGAGCAGAATCGGGCTTTGAGGCAGAGTCCTTTACCGCTCGATCACCACTAGGGGTGACTGTTGGCTTAGGGGTGCTCTGAAATTTACGAGGGTACATTCTTTCGAATTTCCTCATAAATTTCAACTTGCCCTTGATGAGGTGGACCTCCCTCTCCGAATGCAAGTTTGCATCTCTCCCTACAAACCTGCGGAGATAGGATACGGCACGCTTGTAGTGTCTCGCATCCGATGCTTTGCGGGCCGAGGCAAACTTTGAGCCGCTGTCCGTTTTCGGGTCATCTACCGATTCCCCGTCGTCGGACATCGTTTCCGTCGCCTCCTGCCTTTCAAGCTTTTTGTCGGCATGTGCCGACACAGGACCAGTCGGAATACGACTTGCCTCCGGTTGAGTCACCAGGCTTATACCCCCTTCGTCAGGGCTGCAACAATCTACCCGTGTAGACTTGGCCGGGATCACCGTGGTGTCCAGCTCATCGTCAGTCAGAGTAAGATTGTGCAGCAGTTCCTCCGGGAGCATGTCCTCAGTGGTTTCTTCCGGCACAAGCCTTTCCAGCTGGTCGAGGAGTTCCCTACTCTGTCTCTCTAAACTGTCGTCGATAGTTTTTTTGAGATTCGTCCTAGGGTCGTCCCCGCCCAAACTTGCAGTCCTGTCTGCCTTGGACTGGCTTTCGCCAGCCCTGGTCAAATCATGATCCTTACGAAAAACCGAGTCGTCAACTTTGGGGTTAGAAACTGATGCACTTGTAGCAGGTACAGCTGTAGGTGCCAAGGCATCCACACCTAAAACAGCCGGATCACAATCACTTGATCTCGACGACACATGGCTTGTGGTCACACCAACACTTGCCGCCGGTACTGGGTTATTAACTCCCTGCACCGTAACTTTATTCCTTCTTTTTCTTCTACCCATGTTTAGTTAATTATTTAAGGGGACTACCCCGATCCAGTTTTTGGTCCACGGGGGGTCCAAAGACCCCCAGAGTCCCCACAATGTGCGGAAACGGCCCCGTCTTTGGTTGCCCTAGGACGATTTCGTTTTCGCACATTGCAGTGACCCCCTTCCCATCCGCCACCCGGGAAGACGCGCCTGGTAGGAGAACGGCAAACTCCCCCAGGATTCCTATTTATTACACCCCTGTAATAGTATGAGAGATTTCAACGAATATTCACTTGACAACCGCCCTTTTGAAGCATCTATGCAGATGTCAACACAAACACAACATAAACTAACATAAACAAAAGAAGATCGATCGACCGCTTGACTTGCAAGCATCACCCGCGCTTTATCGTAAGCCTTTGTACATATCGTTGTACATAATTATTCGAAAGGTAATATTGTTTACCATAAATAAACACACGGCAATCGAGCCAAACCTTTTATTAAAACTATTGTGTTTTATTTTCTTATTCTCTTTTTATATTGACGGCCAAACGTACGCACTGGGCGTACTGGCTCCATTGGGGAGTCTTTGATACACTTGTTCCCCCCAAGTCCCTATAGTGCGGACTAAACATTTGGTCGCTTCGGGCCGAATAAACAGGAACAATAAAAATAAAATAAAAAACAAAACCTATTGTTTTTATTTTCTGAACTAAAGCCAAACTCAAATCAAGAAATATTGGATTTTTATACTTTTTCTCCGATATTGGTTCACAGATACCGAATCTCCAAAAAACTAAGGATACAGTCAACCAAAAACAAAATTGTTCCTAAGATCTCAATAAACAACTTTCTGGAACACATGAAAATTCCCCGAATGAACCTTTAAGCTGAAACTCACAAACAATTAAATTATTTTTAACGTTTCCCCTACTCAGGTTTGGAAATAACAAACTGTTAAAAACTCAAGGAAATTTGAATGGTATGTTATTTACAAACCTGAAAAGGAAAAAATGATCTAGAATGATCGAATTTTTAGCTAGAAGAACCGTTCTTAGAATATTCATATATTCTAGGAAGTTGTTTATTGAGATCTTAAGTAAATTTTTGTAGTTGACTGTATCCTTAATTTTTGACCAGAATCGGAGAAAAAAAGTATAATAATCGAATATTTTTAAAAGTTTTTTGCTATTTTGACCTTTAAGAACCGTTCATAGACAGTTTGTATGTTCCCGAAAGTGTTACTGATGTCTTTGCTACATTATTGTGGTTGTTTGTTTTTTTGAATTTTTATCGATTTAGTATCTATGGAGCCGAAGCCGAGAAAAGAAGATAAAGATCGCAATTGTTTTGATATTTTGACCATTAAGAACCGTTTTTACAGAGTTATGTTCCAGAAAGTTGTTTATTGAGATATAAGGTACATTTTTGTAGTGGGTTGTTTGCTTCAATTGTGATCGGTTTGATATCTGTAGACCAAAATCCGAAAAAAATTATAACGGAAATTTTACCTTGACGATTTTCACCATGAAGATGAGGTTGAATGGCTTTTATGTGTTCGCAATTATAATTCTCTAAGGCGAGAGCTATAACTTTACTTCCACGATTGAATCCAAATTATTAGCGGCTTAGAAGATATGAGCCTGACAAAATGATCCCTTTTGACATCAAGGCCTCAGGTCTTTGGGAGCCCATAACCGCGAAAGTTGAAGTGATAAGGAAAAACGCCGGGGCACGTGTCTTCTTATTTTTGGTTTCTATCACGCTGCGGTGTCAGAATATGGTTAATAAACCATGACTCAAAAAATTACACACAGTGTAATAAGAAGAAGGTGGAAGGACGACACAGTCGGTCCTTATGTTGCCACTGGCATTCATTTGAATGAATATTAAATAGAAGTTATCATCTGGAATGAATTTACGATGGCACATAAAAATTCCCTAGAAGCTTTAGATCGATTCTTGAAGGATGTAAGAAGCAATTTACGTTTAGATTTCAGACAAAACAAAACAAAACCTATTGTTTTTATTTTCTGAACTTAAGCCAAACTCAAATCAAGAAATATTGGATTTTTATACTTTTTCTCCGATATTGGTTCACAGATACCGTATGAGTAGTAAAAAGTGAGTAGTAAAAAGTGAGTACTTCAAATATATAAAGGAGGAAGGAGGTTTGCAGACGAATGTGTCTTTTCTCTTTTTCAGCGACCACCTCACTGAGAGGATACCCCCTTTTTTATATTTTTGTGGGCTTATTGAGTATCTAATAATCTTGCATCAAAACGAGAGAATTTTAAAAATATCAATTTTTAAAAAAATTGTGAACAGCGAAAATCAATATTCGATTTTTTTTTAAAAAAATTTGCCGTTTTTTGACCACTAATCGGTCAAAAAAAATTTTTAAATGAAATTTCTCATATATAAAGACAAGAGTTTGATATATTCAATATGCTCACAAACAATATGAAGACTAAACACCAAATTTCAGTCATATCGGGTGGATATTGAGGCCACAACACTCAAAATACCGAAAATGAGTAGGTACGGTTCTATGGGGGCTATAGGAAGACGAGCACCTATACCGACATTAGGCCGGGGCGATTTGTAGGGAAGGAAAAAAGTGATAGTGGGCGCCTTGAGTTTCTGATTCTTGGGATTGTACTGAGCAAAAAAGTCCACTAGACCATATGTCTACGGTGAAAATCGAGCCCCCGGATTTTTACTTGAACATTTTTTCAAGGATATTTTGGCCAAACCATATCTCAGAAACTTGACCTATCCTGAAAATTTCCTTCTGCGTTCCTAGTACACTCACCAAGGGCTTTCATCTCCAAAAGGAAATTTCCACCCACTGACTTTGAGTCAAATTTTGTAGCACAGTGTAATTTATCGATATTTTCCGAAAAATGTGCACATTCTCGGGGCCATAACAGCCTGAAGCAGCGTTCCAATGCTTTTGCTGTGTACTAGAGAGTTCTTAATTGTTGTCTTGGCTACAATTTTTGTCTTTGTGTTGGATCGAAAATCTCAGTGGTTTGGCTGTTACATAAATGCCAAAATATCCAAAAAACCTTGAAAAAAAAACTTCAAGTCAAAATCCGGGGGCTCGATTTTCACCGTAGACATATGGTCTAGTGGACTTTTTTGCTCAGTACAATCCCAATAATCAGAAAATCCAGGCGCCCGTGGTGGTGTTCAAATCGCCCCACTCTAACCGACATATTTCTGGTGGAAGGTTATAAGTCCCCCAACGGAGACTTAATATAATCAGGCTAAAACCTCTAAAATACCGAAAATAGGGAGGTACCGTCCTATGGGGTCTATATGAAGGCGTGGACCTACGCAGACAAATTTCAAGGTGAAGGTATAATGCCCCCTATGAAGACTAAATACCAAATTTCAGCAATTTCGATATAATAATGAGGCTAAAATCTTCAAAATTCCGATAATCGGGAGGTACCGTTGTATGGGGGCTATATCAAAACGTGGACCTAAGCCCACAATTCTCTGTTGGAATGTTTGATACCTCTGCCGAAGACTAACCACAACATTTGAATACTTTCGGTTGGTCATTGTGTCTAAAACATTTAAAATACCGAAAATCGGGAGGTACGGTTCTATGGGGGCTATATCAAAACGTGGACCGACCAACCCAATTTTTTGTCCTGAAGATTGTAAGACAATAATAGGTACGTGTACCAAAATTGATGCACCTACGACAACTCCTTCTATTTTTGGGCACAGTTAATATGAACTCGCGACATTGTGCGGCGTGTCCTAAGACACCACGTATAGCGTATTATAACATGGCTAAGATACTCAGGAAACGTCGCCAAACATTACACTGAGAGGTATTTTGCCACCGTTGAAAATTTGATGTTGCCGAAAACCAATCTGTAAATCTATCAACTAACCGGATGGGCAAAAACAATTTCTAATTGTTGTGTCGGCATGACATTATAAGCCCGTTTCTGAAATTTTTTATTATGGATATATCCTGTACACTATGATTCTATAATATTTAAAAATATTTATATGAATTAAAAAGATCAGAAAGCATTTTAAAAAGGTGGAACGAATATAAAAGAATTAAAAAAAAGATTCTTCCCCTTTGCATTTATATTACATTAATGATGTAATATCAAGCAACCCTCAGTTATTTATGCAGATACTACTTTTGAATATTAAAAAAATTTAAAACAGACACACTCGTTTTTATGATGACCTACATAAGCCCAGTTTACCGATTGTGTTTTCCAACTTTTTTGTTGTTCATTTTTTAAAACTCGTTCTACGCATTTACGAGTGTCCCAAAATGAAAGGGAGTACCTTGAAAAGGCGTAAACATAAAAACATGTGTCCCCATTTGCATTTAATACCGTTTTATTAACGATTTTTATATTAAACTTGTTTCAAAGTACATGGGTGATTAAAAAAGTTGTAAATGGAGTCAAGTATTGTCAGAATCGTAAAACATTGACGTTAATATTTCCGAAATTGCAGAGTGTTAAATATGTATTTTATAAATTTAGCTAGATAGTAGGTGGAAAAACAAAGGTGTAATGCGGATTTTGAAATACAACAATCTAAATTAAAGTTTTTAAATTTCAACATTGTCCATCACTCCATCTGTGGAAACCATCAATTAAGTTGTAACAATTCACTTTTTAACCATAAAATAGACACACATTTTATTTTCACACGAAATTTTCATAGCTTGTCCTCATTTGTGGATAAATGAACAACAAAAAGAGAAAATCATGGTAATAAGTCCATTAAAAATGTGCCGGGAAAATATTCCCATTGTGACTCATTAAAAATTTATGCATTGTTTGGTTGGTCCCTCAAACGCTAATCAAAAGTAGCAACGACATAAGCCATAGAACCAACAACCTGCTGCTATAGACCAAATACTAATGACTGTAAAATGTCGTTGTCGGTGGCTCTAAACAACAGACAAGAAGGAATCTACAAAAACAACACGTAGTACATACTAACAACTGACAACCTTATAAAGTAAAGGCCCACTTAGATGGATGAATACAAGAATCACACCCACAAGTATTTACATGCATATAAGGCAAGGTCAGACCCAGTCATGGTGAATGTACATTAAAGAGTAATATTGTTGGTGAATATGGATTTGGATTGTGGTAGTGTGTGTGTGCGCGACTGCTATTATACCCTTGAAACGATGAAAATGGCCGTAATACATTGGTGCTCTTATATGGTTTCTTAGAGTATGAAATCGGTGACAACAGATGTTCCATGAATAGCCTTTGATGGTATTGGAGTGGTAGTTTTAAATCGATTTTAAATTGGTCCTCCTCAAATTGTGAAAGACATTGGCAGAGATTTGTTTATCCAACCTGCCGTCGCAGTATGTTGAGCATTTTGACTAGAAACCACAACATATATAGATATATTCTTGTGTACGTATAATGTACATACATATGAACATACAGTGGTGGCCAGTACATTTGCAATAAAATTGCACGTTTTAGAAAAGCTTATTTAAAATATTTTTTGAAAGTAAAATTAAGTATTTTCTTTGATCTGGCGAGTGCTAAATGGGTATACCCAGTGGACTTATGGGCTTTTTATATATTTTTAATGCTTTATATGCAAAAGTAAGATAAAACAAAGAATTACACAGTAAAATTCGGATATAGCGAACATAGGTTATAAGAAAGTACGTTTATAGCGAACAAGGTTTTGTGTTTCCAAAAGAATCTTCTTAATATTTATACAAACATTACACCTCTTAAAACGACCACGTTTATAACGAACAAAAATTGTTACCCCGCGAGTAGAATTTTTTACAATTTGTTAGGATTTACAGGCCACCTTAAAAGCACAAGCGAATAGCGACGAATTTAGGTACTGTTTCAAATATTTTAACATATGATATTTAAAAGTAAGCTTTAATAAGAATTTTACGAATGAACACTTTATAACGAACGCCGGATATAACGAAAAATTTTCTTTTTCCTACCCCCTATTCTCATTTACCTATTTTATTCGTTCCAACCCAATGAACGCGGTTTAACCAAAAGAAAAACGGTTATAATGAACTAAAATACTGATCCGCCAAAAGATTTTTATAAACTTTGATATGTTTAAAATATTGATTCGCGAAAGATCTTTATAAATATAATTTTTTTAAAGGACCAAATAAATCACGCAACCATGATTCTTAGTTAGAACGTATTACGGCTATAATTAACAAAAATGTTGACCACCGCACGTCTGTACATTTATAGAACACTTGGTGAACATTTCTTTCAAAGACATAGAACTGTAAAGACTGGAAAAGATGCATAATGCACAAATGTTTATGAAACAAAGTAAACACGGTGCTCTTGAATCAAATTTAAATGGAAGGTGCTTACACCTGGGAAGTTTTTGCGGATTCTGTAACTACAATGTGATGAGAAAAATCAAAAAACAAAAAAAAAAAAATGCCAGAGCGCTTTTTAAATAAATCGCTATTCAAGTTGACATTTTTAGGGGTTGTTTAGGTTTTCACTATTTTGCTTAGAAACCGCATGTCCTATCATAATGAGACTTAACAAAATGTTGTAGCTATGAAAAATCTCTACAAGATTGGCCTTTACGGTATTTTCGTAGGTTTTACCATTTTTGAGATATTGAGGTTCAAATTGGGACAATGCACTGACTGTATCGCCCCCTTATAAAACAATGTCATGAAGGGTGCGCCTTAACTAACTTTTAATGAAAACCGCTTACATAGGGGAAGTTTTTGTGAGTTCTGAAACAGCAATGTTTATAGATGAGAAAAATCCAAAAACAAGAAAAAATCGCTGTAGGGATTTTTAAATAAATCGCGGTCAAAATTCACATTTTTAGGTTTCTTTAGGTTTTCACGATTTTGCTTGGAAACCGCAAGTTCAATCGAAATGGAGCTGAAAAAAATGTTGTACCTGTGAAAAATCTCTACAGGATTAACGTTTATGATTTGTTCTCAAGCTGCACTATTTTTGAGATAAAGAAGCTATGTTTACATTTTTAAAAGTGCAAAAATAGACTTTTTCTTAAAAACCTGTCCAAATTACCTATAGTGCACTGGTATAAAGGAAAAATTGTATTGAAAATTTTTTAAAAATTAAGAAAAAAAGTAATCGTTCGAATCCCAAATCCCAAATAGTTCTTAAAATTTTTGTAATTTACCGTAGTTTAATGCAAAAAATTTTCAAGAAAATTTAAGGGGTTAATCATCGTTAAAAATTGATTTTAAATATTAAATCAAAAAAATTGCATACAAGCCCAGTGTACAATTTTTTTCTTTTTTTATTAAATAGCTGATAAAACAACACAAAATTTTTCAAATTGGACCAATATTAAAGAAGTTATGAGTATTTCTTTGCATATCGTTTTTATAGAATTCGACTTTTCCAGTGCTCGATATCTCTGGAGCCGTTGGTCAAAAAAATTTGAAAGTATACTGAAATGTTTTGCTGATGAGCATCATCACAGCAAAAAATGAAGGAAATCAAAAACCTCATTTTGAAAAAGTGTCCGATTTCACTCAGAAATCCCCATATATAGTCATGCCCGTCTGTTGTCAACAAATCATTATTGAGCTAAAACGTTATATTTTTGCACCAGAGGGTCTTCGGTATTGTGAGTATTTTAACTAAAATTTTTAACCGAACTAGCTGTAACTTGACATTTGAGGTTCTCAGTGGTGACGAAATTTCTTCACTACAAATCTCCAACATAGGCCAATGTTTTGGTATAGATCCCATGTAACGGTACATCCCGATTTTCGGTATTTTGAGGGTCTTAGCTAATTTCTTTTAACGGAACTACCCGTAATTCGGCATTTGAAGTTCCCTGCAGTTACAAAACTTTTCCACCAAAAATTGTCAAGATATGTCCACACTTCGATATAGCCCTCGTATAACGGTACCTCCAGATTTTCGGTATTTTGAAGATTTAACTAGCTGTAATTTGTCATTTTAACAATCGTCCATGTTCTGGTATCACAAAACTGCTCCACCAAAAACATAGGTCCATGTTGTCAACATAGGTCCATGTTGTGTTATAGCTCCTCCCGCTTTTCGGTAGTATGGGAGTCTTAGCTTCGCTGTTTGACGGAGCTACCTGTAGTTAGACATTTGAGGTTCCCTGCAGTTACTTGTCCATTTTTTACATTAGATAATTTCGGCATCTGGGGCATCCGTTGTCGGAAAATGTTTGCACCTAAAATTCTGGACAGGCATAGAGGGTATAAAATGTTCGGCCCGGCTGCACTTAACGACTTTTACTTTTTTCCGTTACGTTGGTACCAAGGCACATTTAGAGAAGCTAGAAGTGACAATCAGCTGTATTTTTACTTCTATGTAAATTTGGTTTTCAAAATGTAATAGTGTTACTCATGAAATTTGAAACTTCGAAATTTGCTACCATAAAATACTTCTTTTCATCCTAAACATGTAATAAAAATGACATACGGCAGCTCTGAATGCTTATTTACACTAGCGAAAAGTTCACATTAATAGAAAATGGGATGCAAACAGACTTTTTATTTATCCCGTTTATATTTTGAAAATTTATAAAGTAAAATATGAAAAATTTTTCAAATTGCAAAATTCGATTCCAAACGTGCCTTAAACTGATGGTACATAATAATATTTTTCGTACCCTTATGTCGGGTTTCTGTAAGACGATTCGAATTCAAATTCGTTCGTATTAATACCGAACACATCAACAGTGACACTCTCATCAAATTTCAGAATCCCAATTCTATAGGGTGAAACTATACAAAATTTAGTGATTTTGCAAATTATTTAAACCTAAGCGCCAGCAATTCAACAAAAAAGGTAAAACCGTTGCTTACTCTTTGTGGTTTTAGGTGTTTGCATATTTTCTCTAACACGTTTTTATAATGAACTATTTTGAAATTCATAACAGTTACAAATTCTTTATTATGTTTTGAATTTGCAATAAAAAAAGTATATATATCCACCATTTTTTATGATATCATATCTATTCCGCCGCAATCTCGTAAATGTCTATTGGACAAAAGGAATTTTCTGCCGAATTTTTATGTTTTGTTCGACATTTCGAATGTTAATAAAATCAAGATTTTTGAGCTTGAGGTCAATGTTTATATTTTACTGGTCCGCTTCGCTATCCCGAATAAGGTAAAATATATTTTGACAAATTTATTTGTAGGCCAATTTTCGTCACTCATTGCAACTTTCATTAAAATCGGGTATATAAACGTGTTTGGTGCATCAAATACATGAAATCGGACGAAAATATATATGGGCGCTATATATATATATATATATATATATATATATATATAAATCTGAACCGATTTCAATATAATTTTGCAAAATTTATTTCTAGACCAATTTCCCGCACACTTTCAAAATTTGGAGACATTATCTGTTACCATTCTATAGACATTTGCATACAAAATCTAAATTTTTTGGAGATACCTCCGATTCTAATGCTATATCTCCGGAATTTTTATAGCCTATGTTAATTTTAGGCCATGTAGTGATATACTCTGAAAATTGCAGGAAGATCGGTTCAGCGGTTTTTGAGTCCATAAACTTCAAACAAAAAACGTACAAACATTTTTCTACTTTATACATTTGATTTATTACATGTTATTTCCAATATTTCAAAATTACAATGAATTTCATCTTCATGGATTTTTTGTCGATTACTCTTTGAATAAAATCAGAAGAAAACGTCATAGAAATCCACAGCAATTGTATTTTGGGAAGTGCTTTCAATGGATGCACATTTCTAGAAATGTTAATTTTTCTTCCTTTGGTAAAGGACCTTGTGACAACAAACGAAATCTAAAAACTGATCGAAAACAGGTTCTTCTTCGTCAATCTTAATCTTAACAAGTAGCACTCGACTTTGCGGATAGGAATATACCCTGAGCCTGTGTGAATTGGAACTTTCATCAATAGAGAGATCGAATAGCAGCTACACAGCCAAAATCCTTAAACCCAAAAACTATGCATTAGGAGATTTTCAGAAATTTGTAGCCATTTTCGGACGTATGAAAATGCAAACAAAATGTGGATGTATCATTGATCACAAGTTTTGCGGAGGAGGTATGGAGAAATGGACCGGACCGACATAGTTCATTTTGGGAATGGTTAGGTTAGGTTGATAAGAGGGGTGATACTAGATCACCACATGCCCATGTGGACATACACTTAAGCCATAAGTAGGCCTGTTGTGCGCTCTAATTTTGGGTTATGGAGGATTATCTTTTTTTTTGACTTAGTCTAGGATCTCTGTCCTATTTACATAGTCTCTGATCTTTTTGAACTAGATTGTCCTAATTTGGTCGAGTCCTGGTATAATGTCATTCCCTAGTAACTGGGTTCTCAGATTTGTGAAGGCTTGACAATGGCAGAGGTAATGTTCCAACGTTTCGTCGTCCTCTCCGCATGCTCTGCATTCACTGTTTTCTGCACAACCTATTTTGTGCAGGTGCGCTTTTAGACCTAGGTGACCTGTAAGGATTCCTGTCAGTCTACTAATATCTTTTTTACTTAGTAAAAGTAATTCTTTTGTTTTGTCCTCGTCTGGGTTTCCCCATAGGATTTTTGTGTTTTTTCCCTTCTCTCCACTACTCCAGAGGGATACATGTGCATTTTTTGCCCATGTCTTTAGTTCTAGTCGCGTAGCTTTAAACGGCTTAGCGTTTTCTAGACTTACCGTTGGTTGCTCCTTGGCTTGTTTTGCCAAGGAGTTTGCTATTTCATTACCCCTAATCCCGGTATGCCCTGGTACCCATATAATGTTTACCTTACCGTGTTGGGAGTAATTATTTATAGATTTAATACATTCCAAGACAGTTCTAGATTTCACTGTCTTGGTTGATATAGCTCTAATGGCTGCTTTGCTATCCGTAAGGATATTTACAGTGGTAGGCCTTGTGTGTGTATCAAACCAAAGCAGACACTCTGTTATCGCCCGGAGTTCCGCCTGCAGGATCGTGTTATGATCCGGCAGACGGAGGGAGATTTCCGTTTCCGGTTCCATTATATAAAGACCCAGTCCGGTTCTCCCCCCTAGCACAGCCCCATCCGTAAACCCACAGCTTCCAGCGGGAATCTGTGCTAGAGCTCCCTCGATCCACATGTCTCTGTCAGGTATTGACACTTCACACAAGGCTACTTCACTAGTTTCAGGTATACGGTCCGATACTACCTGATTTATAGATTCACCCGTTGTGACCTTTAATATGTTTTGGTGGTATGTTTGGTGGCTCTTTTCGATCCACTCGCTCATCGACTTTAGCCTTACAGCTGCGATGGCTGCCTCATACCTTACCTGAATCTCTATTGGGTGTACAAACAAAATTGTTTCTAGAGCCCTAGTCGGTGTGGTCCTCATTGCTCCGCTAATGCTTAGGCAGCATGTTCTTTGGACCTTTTGCAATATTTCCACATTGCATTTTTTGTCCATGGCTGTCCACCATACCACAGACGCGTAGGTTAGAATTGGTCTAATTACGCTTCTGTATAGCCAGTGTATCATCCTAGGATTGAACCCCCATTTTGAGCCTATCGCCCTTCTGCAGGTTGACCAACATATTTGGGCCTTGTTGGCCCTTTCTTGTATATGGTCTTTCCATTTAAGTTTCCTATCCAGAATTACTCCTAGATATTTAACTGTACAAGAGATATTTATTGTCTTATCTAGAAAAACTGGTTCCTCGTAGTGCCCCATTTTCGTTTTCCTAGTGAATATACACAATTCTGTTTTTTCTGGGTTGACGTTCAGACCTCTCGGCCTGGCCCAGTTAAAAGCAATTTTTAGAGCCGTTTCTGCTCTACGACAGAGTTGATTCGGATTCTTTCCCCTCAGAAGTATTATAACGTCGTCTGCGTAGCAGACTGGGTCAAATCCTTCTTCGGTTAGGGTCCTCAAGAGACTGTTTATGGTGGTAACCCACAACAGAGGTGAAAGTATCCCTCCCTGTGGCGTTCCTTGTCCAACTTTGTCTCTTATTTTCACGTCGTATAGCCCGCAGCTTATCCATCTATTCCTTAGCATGTGGTTTATCCAGTTCCTTAAGGCCCTGTCTACCTGAAACTCGTCTAAGGAGTGGATAAGTGTCTCGGTGCTTACGTTATTGAAAGCGCCTTCGATGTCGATGCATACAGCAAGTGTGTACATTTTCATTTCGAAGGTTCTTTCTATGTGGTGTACTACCTCATGCAATGCGGTTTCCACTGATCTGCCTTTAACATATGCATGTTGTTTGAATTTAAGCATATCGTTGGGGATCTTACTCTTTATCATGGTGTCGACTGTCCGTTCCATTGTTTTGAGTAAGAATGAAGTTAAACTTATCGGTCGATAAGATTTTGGTGTTGCATAACTTGCCTTGCCAGGTTTGGGTATAAAGACTACCCTTGCCTCCTGCCAGGCTATAGGAGTGTATGCAAGTTTTAAGCATGCATTGAAGATCCCGACCAGTTTGGACGCAATAAAGTCCACTTCCCTCTGTAATAAAGCCGGGAAGATCTGGTCTGGTCCAGCTGCTTTATATGGTGAAAAGCTTAAAATGGCTTGTTGGACCATTAAGCTGTCGATCTTTGGTGCTTCTTCCGATGAGTTAATACATTCCGTCGATGCCTCAGTGTTAACCATGGTATTCTGCGGGAAGTGCGTTTTCATCAGAAGGCCTAGAGTTTCTTCTGTTGTTTCAATCCTTTTTCCATTTCCATCGACCAATTGCTCGGTCTGTGTATGGGTTTTAGATAGAAACTTTTTAATCTTTGAAACGTCATTTACACTATCCACCTGTTCGCAGAAAAGCTTCCAGGAGTTTCGTTTGGCGTTTCTTGTTATTTTGTTGTATTCCTTTAATTTTGCCTGATAGTTGTCCCAGAATACAGCTGCTTTTTTACGTTTGGCCCTATTATAAAGTCTGCGGACCTCCTTGCCTTTATTCCGAATTTCCCCTGTCATCCAGGGTTTTTCGTAGGCGGATTTCCTCTCTCGAAGGGGACAACTTTCCTCGAAAGACTTTACTAGTGCCTCAGTTAACTTTAGGACATCTCTCTCTATGTCCTCCTTACTTAGGCATTCCTCATCTGGTTGCCCAAGTCTTTCTTTTACTCGTTTTCCGAACTTTGTCCAATTTGTTTTGGATTTGTTTCGGAAGGTTATCGGGTTAGGCGATGGCCTAGCTATTTTAAATCTAATATACTTATGGTCTGAGAAGGAGTGTTCCTCCAGGACCCTCCACTCGTGTACCTCGTTTATTAAATTTTCTGAACATATCGTTATATCTAGTACTTCCTCCCTAATTCTATTAACAAAGGTTGGCGTATTCCCGGTGTTAAGTCGTTAGTATTTAAGTAATCTATAAGGGCTTGTCCCCTTTTGTTAATGTTAGTACTACCCCACGAGATGTGGTGAGAGTTAGCATCGCTACCTACTAGTACTTCGTTACCTGTTTGCTTTATCATTCTCACCAGTTGCTGCAATTCCGACGAAGGTGGTAATGTCGGGGAGTCGAACGGCAGGTATAATGATGCTAGGTATATGTTACCATTCCCCTGCTTCAATACTGTAACGTCCGACGATGACAACTCTGGAGAAAAAAGAAAGCATAAGTTTTTGTGGCATATAATGCAGGTCCTCGGTCGGGATCCCGTATTTGCGTAAAAAAGTTGATAATTTATATGGTTAAGTCCAGAAACCTTGTTTTTTATGGTCCAAGGTTCTTGGATTAAACCAATATGTATATTACCTTTAGTTATTTTGTCCATCAGGGCTAGTGTTGCCGTTTCGCTCCGATGGAGGTTGATCTGGATGACCTCAATCATTGGTCCTCCAGAAGGTTGGCTTCTTGGGAGTCGCTAATTTCGTCTGCTCCTCCCTCCTGAAAGCCTTTTGGTAGGTTGACCTCTTGGTTATTTGGTTTGGCAATCTCCTCCTCACCAACTCTTGCCTTTCCAACTTTGAAGTAGACCGAGTTCGAGACGAAGAATGCCTTGCCCTTGGTTTTGACGAGCCCGGCTAGCGAGAGATCGTCGATCCCCATCACAAGGAGAGTGCCGTCTTCCTTCTCCTCCCTGTGGAAGACCTCCCATCTTTCCACCTTTAGGGCCTCGTTTTGTACGCCAAAGACCTCGAGCATGCGCTCCGTCTCGAGCTTGCAGCCATACCCCTTGACGTACACCGATGCTTTGGTTAGGTGAGGAATTTCGTCTTTCCTCACCAGTTTTAGTCTGCCACCTTCCCATGGAGTTGCTATACTGCTGACTACCTCCCCGAGAGCTGCAGAGTTTGCGTGTGAGTCCAGTTGGTACAATAGGAGGTCCCCCCTTGGCTCACAGCAGTTTATTTTTATTGAGACTCGTCCTTGCAGGATTTGTTCCAATATTTTATCGTTGATCGATTTCTCGATCTCCGGTAAGTACTCTTTGTGTAGCCTTCCAGATCCTTTACTAGTATCGATTACTGCGTAGCACAGCTCGTCCTTGTAGTATCTCTTGGCTACCTTGGCGTAAGTCGATGGCGGCTCCGTTCCGGTTTCAGCGTCCATCTTCCTCTTCTGGGTGGTAGTAGGCTTCTTTACTGAGTCCTTGGCCACCGCAGAAGATTCCGACGTCGCGCTCACCTTCTTTTTGTCAGGTTTGTTCTGGGCAATTGAAGGTGGGAAGCCCTTTTTCTTCTTACTGGGTTTTGCCACGTTCTGCTCCTCAGGAGACCTTGTCCTCTTCGCCGCTTCCGAAGAAGTGGAGGGACTTTCTGTGGTAACCTTTGAAGCAGCCAACTGTTTTTCCTTCTTTAGTTTTGCCTGGTTCCTCTTAAATTTCTTCCTTTGGGCCCCAGACCACTGCACTCTTTTCGTCGTGAGCTTTGCGATGCTCTCGCTCACTTCTTCTACCATCTTGTGGACTTCCTCTTTCATGGGATTTTCCACAATGGTGGTGTTTGTTTTGCCGCAGCTATCGGATTCGGAATCAGGGTCGCTACCATCATCAGATAGTTGGGTCAAGTTAATCCTCCCCCTGTGCTGCCCTTTATCCTCCTCCGTTTTTACACTAGGTTTTACACTAGGTTGTGTGCTTGTAGCATTACCTTCGACTACAGATGCCAAGGCACCCACATCTATGGGAGATTGCTCACGATCGCATGATATCGACGGGGTGTGACTCGTAGGCAGATCACTGGTCCCCGCCGGCACTGGGTTTATTAGGCCCTGCACCGTAACTTTTTCTTCTTTTTTTCCTTCCATATTTGTTTTTTGTTTTAGGGGAACACCCCCATAGTCAGTTTTTTGTCCGCGGGAAACTCAAGGTTTCCAGAGGTGGATAATCCCACCTCTCTGCCCCAGACCCACCATGCAATAGGTATTGGACAGAGTGGTACGACCATCCTCCTCCCCCTATCCGCCGGTGGGGACGCGCCCGGTAGGAGAACTAACAAACTCCCGCGGGTCATTTTGGGAATAGATCTTATTTTCGGAGTCATTCCTTTTAAAAGATATTGCGTCCACCAGTCATTTCAGTTCGTCACAGTATAATTTTCACCTTTTGACTCTTATGTCAGGAAATATGGACTTGCCCACGAAAAACATAATACTACTCTAAACACAAGGAATACCTTCAGTAAAAATTTCTAATGATCCTCAAATAGACCTTAAACTGCACATAAACAATTATTTTGAAGGTTTGTAAAGGAGGTACCCCAGTATGGCCCATTTTCGAACAAAAACTAAGTTTGGAAAAAATATTACTAAATACAAGGTTTGACCCAAATCTGTTGCTCCGTTCAAGAAAACTCGCGCATATCGATATGGCCCATCTTCGAAGTTGATCAAAATATCACGAAGGCCAAATTTTGGACCGAATTGGTTAATCTGTTTGAGAATTATCGTGCTCTCCAGGCGGCTACCCAGAGGAACGGACGTAGCTAAGACGACTCCAAGTTTTCTGGCCCTAAAGCCATTATTTCGAAGGGGCACATATTGGCTAAAGCTGAGAGTATAAAAATGTAGATTGGGAAACATTGTGTTTGTGGATTTTTGCTAAAAAATGTATACATGTATAGACCTTGGATTGGGCGACAAAATTTAATTGTAAAAGAAGTTAAGACTGGATTCCAGAGTTTTCCTTGTTCCTGATCGATTTATGAAAAGATCCACAATTTCTATAAGTGAAGTCCGACGATTGGACGCCAACATTAGTGTATTGACAGATGCCCGATATGGCGACATAATTTGTCATTTACATAACCGGGATTAGGTACTAGAATTTCTTGATGGATAGACTAACTATTGCTCAGCATTAGTTCTCGGCATTCAGAAATTCTTTGTGATAAGTAGACATCGGATTGTTCATATTTTTGAAAATTATAATGTTAAGATATTTGAAAATTAAATGTTATGATATTTCTAAGGTTTTTCGTTGTATTCGCTTTCTTTTGGTCTTACCGAAGTGATATCACTGAATTTCATAACATTCACTGTAGTTGTGAATTATTTGATATATGATACTCGCAAATATATATGGGATTATATTCATTGTTTTGACCATATATTAATTGTGACATATTGTCAAAAAAGTTCTAAAGACAAGTTAAAATTGGCCACGAAGTCTTGTTAAAAATAGCATTTGAATTAAAAAAAAAATATTAATGAAAATTATTTCATCAGTAGAGTAAGTCTAAAATAAGGTTTACATCTTTGCTAAATAAGACATTTTCGCTAACATGAACTTTCAAAATTTTGGCCAGGTGGGCCCACCCCCCCCCGAAATGAAATCCTGGCTACGTCCCTGATGTAGATAACAGCCATTTTGCATTGTCAGTTTGTTTTTGACAGATAAAAAGGTTTGTCATACCTCATTGTACCTAAAAAATGCCATAACTGGAGACGAATAATGGGTGTATGGTTATGACATAGAAATAAAAGCCCAGTCATCCGATTGGAAAAGTCCAAAAGAGCCAGAAGTTCGGTCAAATGTGAAGGTTTCGCTCAATGTATTCTTCGAATGCAATAGAGAGGTGCATCACGAATTCTTGCCCCTAGTTCCTACGGTCAGTAAGGATTACTATCTTAAAGTTATGCGGCGTTTACTCAAAGCAATTCGTCAGAAACGCACAGGCTTGTGGAAAAAAGCAATCATGGATTTTGCTCACATATGTATGAATCTTAGGGCTCCTTAATGTAGATACTCCGTTTAAAAATAATTTGGGAGCTTAAAGCCCTATTGAGCAAAACTTACTTATGTGATCAGCCAACTTGTGCAAAAGATACAAAACTTCTGAAAGAGTACGTGTGGAGCAGATAAGCCAAAACGTCGATGGAACCGGCTCCAGCGGAAAAATTGCTTGCTAAAATAATATCCACCGATCCAGCGAAAGAGGACAATCTAAGTGCCCATGTTCACACCAGCTCAGCGATACCTGATTGTTCCGAGAGTAGCATGGACTCTTCCGACAGCCGTACAGATAGTCCTTGGGAGTACGATAATGCAGTATCGACGAACAAAAAGAAGCAGAACCCAACAGATATTGCAAGACGTTTTGATATAAGCTCAAAGCTGTTGTCCCGCTGAGGACATTGAAATCCCATCCCCATGTTAGTCAGGAATCCACGAGACTATCTACAAGAAAGCTGCTCTGGTGAAGGAGAATTTTGTAAGCACGCTTTATTTGGAGAAGTAAAGCACGCACTTGGGCGACACATATCTTGAGAGCTTTGAATACCGGCCGTGAATTCAATAATAAACGAATTAAATTTGCTGCGCTTGAAAGATAAGAAAGCTCAACCAATCGCCGATAGACTCCAGAATGTGTTCAACGTGTGGTGATCAATTGCGACGACTGGTGCCGTTGCAAGCACCATTTGGTGGATCGCATTGTCATGGATGATGAACTTCACGAGTGGAATAGATCACCAAGGCTTCTATGAAAATGTGAAATTTTATAAAGGAAATAAATGTCAAAAAAACAAATTATAAAGAAAATATTTTTCATTTCAAATGTTCAAGAATCCAGCCCCAAGTATCGATTACTTCTTTGTGCAGGATTTGAAGAGCAAAACTGAGATAAAGGAAACAGAGAGCTGTCCCTCCAGCTCTTCTGTCACTTCGCTGAAAGCAGTGAGATCCCTTTTGTAATGTTTAAAAATATCCCAAGCATCTATATATCTGCTTACAGTGACTCCAAAAAAATTGTCCTAAAAGCTCAGAAACAAAAATTTTCAAATAAATTTGTGCGCAAATTTATTTTTATCGGTTCACCTTATAATAAAGATTACATCAATCATCAATACATCAATCAAAATTTCGAGGGAGAGCCCCCTCCAAATTGTGGTGTAGGTTATAATAAACCGAAAAGTAAGTTATTCAAATTTTACCCAATACTAAAATAGCTCCCGTCAACACCAACTATGTTCGTTGGAATTCACAACCTGCTAATAAATATGCAGGTATTGGCAACTGTGGAAAACTTTAGCATGTTGCTTTTATGTTCGGAGAAAACAATGTCTTTGTACTTCTTAGTATGCAGTGCTTAAAATAGTATAAGTCTTTGTATTCACATTGTTGCCATTACTTTACGTTCCAATCCGTATGAATGACTTGTTTTTTAAGGACATTTGGTATTGTTAGTGGCTAAGTCTGTGCTATTATTTCTGCTCCAGTTGTCCGTAGTAGTGGCATTTGTAGGAAACCACACGATAATAAATGAATGAATCAGTATTTTCCTTACAAACACACACATGCATATATACACATACACATGTAAATATGCGGGCGAAGAACATGCCGACATATAGAGACAAACAAACATATGATCGGATAGGAAAAAGTGAATAACATTTCCACACATGGATGCTGTAATGCCTGAACGTTTTGTCTTCGTGACAAAGAAAAACTTTACCCCAGAGATAATCCGAATTCAATGATACGAAACAATCGTTTTATCGATTCATCGAAAGAAGGAAAGGAGAAACTGAAAAATACTACTATATTGTAAATGACAGCACAATTCCGGTGTACGAGGTTAGCTTAAGGAGTATTACTTTACATACATACAGCTGTGTTCAAAATAATAGGAGTGCTCATTCACACCAAGCGAATGGTCGAATAAACATGGTTAAACTTACCAATTTTGGTTTATTTTGAATTTGTTTAACATTGTTGACATCCCAACAGTTAATTCATCAGCAGAAATGTGGCAATCTGTTTTAAATTATTTACTGTTTACACCAACATTATAAATCGCCTTCAAATTTGTTGTTCAAAAAATAGGAGTGCGGAAGAAAAAGAACAATAAAAATGTTTTTAGTTCAGTTTAAGATCAAAATTGTCTATATTTTAGTTGACAGTAGTGAATCCAATATATTTTATGAGATTTGATGGCTGTTGGAAAACAAAAGTTCTTTTGGAGGTAGCCTAAAAACAGGTGATTGTCCTTGCAGCGATTTTTTCCATAAATTGAGCACTTATTGGGTAACTCAATGGATTTTGTAGACAGAACTTTAGTGATTATAGTTTTTTGATGCTCTGGCTGTTATCTCGAACAATATATAATGATCGGTATCCCAGGAATTTGTGTATTTTGATCCCTGAGCCAAGTTAAAGCCGGTTTCCATTAACTCTTTACGTAAGGGTCGGTTAAAAAAGCGTATCTATAAGCCATTAATTTCTCGATCAAGTGATGTTTTGAGGTCCTTAGCATCTTTACTGCACGCAGAATTCATTATATGGTTCACTTTTGAATAATTGGATGATTGGCACATATGAGACATTTTTCAAAACGCTTTGTTGAGAAGGAAACATTAAAGACAAACTTTTGAAGTTGGTCTAAGATTATTTTTATTAGGTTTTGCATCGTATGATAAACAGTTTTCTAATGAAACTAACCTAAATGAAGTATTTTTGAGTGCAAAACGTAAGTTTATATTGAAAAATATATTACGGCGTATACCAACCATAGTGCAATCCCAGCCTGCCTATCACTAAATGGTTCAAAGAACATTTCAACCGTTCACGTTTTAAATATTTTTTGAATAGAAGCGAAACTGATTGCATACACAAGGTTAGCATCATAAGGTCTTTTAAATATTATTTTAGTTAGGGGAATAAATTCCTTATAGATACGCTTTTTTGGACGATAATTGCCTTAAGGGCTAATGTAAACTGTCTTAAACTTGGCTCAAGGATCAAAATACACAAATTTATGGGATACCAATCATTATATATCGTTAGAGGTAACATCCATAGCATCAAACAAATCTAATCGTTAAAGCTTTTGTCTACAAAATCCATTGACTTGCCCAATAAGTGCTCAATTTATGGAAGAAATTTCTGCAAGGACAATCGCCTGTTTTTGGCTACCTCCAAAGGACTTTTGTTTTCAAACAGCAATCAAATCACATAAAATCTATTGGATTTACTACTGTTAACTAAAATATTGACAATTTTGATCCTAAACTCAACTAAAACTATTTTTATCGTCCTTTTTCTTCCACACTCCTATTTTTTTGAACAAAAACTTTAAACACGATTTATAATGTTGGTGTAAACAGTAAATAATTTA
This sequence comes from Musca autumnalis, assembly GCF_047663935.1. Taxonomy (NCBI): domain Eukaryota; kingdom Metazoa; phylum Arthropoda; class Insecta; order Diptera; family Muscidae; genus Musca; species Musca autumnalis. The sequence goes on along the minus strand of NW_027411644.1, from coordinate 119,931,893 downwards.
AAACAGATTGCCACATTTCTGCTGATGAATTAACTGTTGGGATGTCAACAATATTAAACAAATTCAAAATAAACCAAAATGGGTAAATTTAACCATATTTTTTGCCAATTTTCTTTTTTTGTATGAGCGCTCCTATTATTTTGAACGCAACTGTACATATTTATGTATTCGTCTTTGAATACAGTTAAATGCAGTAACATCACGTAAGCCGTTATTTTCTTATTAAAAGTGGGAGTTACTTTAAGCGTGTGTCTTCACCCCCTAAGTATGCTGAGCTCAATGCCATAGATGCATCTACAGCCCGTTTTATGTATCAATTACCTTTGGGAGATTAAAATGCTGTTGATTGGGTATTCAACAGTTTTGCGGTTAAATCCTCATGGATTTTGGGTATGACGGACTGTGGTTGTTGTTGTGGTAAGAGCTATTATGTTATGTACAGGATTCGCTTCAATGAGTTATATTTCACAACAAAATATGAATTCAACTTATTATGCACATTCATTTTCGGGGCTTTTGTTGAATCAGTTGAACGGTTTTAGCCGGTTATGCCGGCAGAGATATACACTCAACCTCCAGCCATAAAGTCCCAATTGGCGCTAGGAAAATTGCCTAATGTAAATATGGACTATGTTTAGCATAAGCAGAAAGAAGTCTTTGAACTTTGAGGTGGTGTGAAGACAACAGAGGGAGAGTTTAAAATCATTAGCAACACCACAAACCTTTTAGCATATATTAAAAGAGCTCATCCAAAAATTCCAAAACAAAAACTAGTAGTGTTCACTTTGTAAAATGTGTCAATCCTTGATGTTTTACATAACTAAATGTTCTTAAAACAGACCAAAGACCCATCTTTGAGTGACGGTTATAACACTAATTTAAAAATATTTCCAATCCGAATTGATCGATTAAAATAGAAATAAAATCGGCCTGTTCTCTGATACGGAAGAAATCCTCCCTAGTTCCTACTTACATGCATGAGATAGTGATTTTATTGTTAGGAAAGTGCTTAAACATTAAAATATTGTAAAGTATTACTAAATATCATCTTTAAAAATTTGAGAAATCGGATAAATTTAGACTATAATAACGCGATTTCCCAAACTTGTCAAAATTATATAAACAAATTTTGAAGTGCAGTAATATCGATTGCAATCAACAGATTAGATTGTTAATATGTATAGAAAACATAGAGTTTTTGATATTTTGATAGTATGTCGGCTCTACGTACTTTTGACTGTTGCCACAACGCAATTTTTTAACTCCTGTCGTGTGCAATCAAAGATAAGGGGCAAGGTTTCGGTCAGAAAGAGGGACTCAGCTAAATTCTTTTTCCCAAAAAATATTATTTAAGGGGTTTAAAATTTGTGTCGCTTTATGCAAAGAAATTGACATTTGAAACCCAGTGGGTTTTTTAAATCCGGTCATATATAAACGTACTATAAGCTTACAAATTAATTTCTCCGTTTTTTGGTGTTTATTTTCTGGAATCTTTTCCATTTGATTCGAAAACCTTATATAAAATTTGGCGATCGGTAATGTTAATCCGCCTCACCAGAGCGATCTTTGTTTCCATAGTAATTTGTATGCGACCAAAGGTGAATTTTCACGAAAATGCTCTAAAGGCCTCATTGATGGCCCAATCGATGAAAAAACTTACAAAAATCGGTCAAATTAAAACGCGTATAAGTTCGTTAATTATTATTATTATTTTTTGTAAGTTAGCGACGAACGTCGCTATAGCGATAGCAACAGTGCTGTCAATTGTTATTTGAACTTTTTATTTATAATTTCGCGTTTTAATTTTACCAATTTTGTAGGTAACTCAAAACATGAGTTAGAAAATCGCACTCCGGTCAGGGTTGTGACTAAAAAACGATTCTTACAAAAATTTATAATGATCGGTTAACGAAAACCCGTTTTCCCTGACCGATCTTTATTTCCATAGTACTTTGTATGGGGGAAATTGCTCTACATTTCACAATTATTTTCCTATCGACAAAAAAATTGTACCACAAGTTCATTGTTGTGGCTACAAACGAATCCTACAAAATGTTGTGAAAATCGGAGGTATATAATAACAATTAAAAAAGCGTTAAGTTCGGCCGGGCCGAACTTTTCATACCCTCCACCATAAAATATTCTGAACTAAAATGGAATAATTAGTTTTCCATTCCTGTCCCCAACTTTAAGTGGGTACGTTAAAATGTCAGATAATATACATAAAATGCTTCGTTCGGGAGGCCCTTTTTAATGGTGCCTATGTATGTTGGCAATGTTTGGTGGGCTAGAAATTGACAGGTACCGTTATATAGGGGTTATAATAAAACATGGACCTATGTTGACAGTTTCTGATAGGAGCCTTTAATGTAAAAAAAAACTCCTAATTTGGTTAAAAATTGTAGCTTAAATCCTCAAAATGCCGAAAATCGGTACATAACGTGGGAACTACAAATGTCATTAACAGCTATGTACCCCTATATGTGTGCTATACGAAAATATGAACTTAAATGAACAATTTTTGTTGGCTCTTAAATTTCAAATTACAGAAAGTTCGTCCAACAAATAAAGCTAATGTACGGAAAATGGGGAGGTTTCTTTTGGGGCTATACCAAAACATGGACCTACGTTCGGTTAAACATTTTAAGTAAAATCATCAAAGTACCGAAAATCGGAAGATATCGTTATATTGGGCTATGTTGAAAATTGTTTATGCAGATGTGTGGTGACCACTACAACCTTCAAATGTCAAATTACAGTTAGTTTTGTTTAATATTGTAGCTAAAATCATCAAATTACTGAAAATCGGGAGGTACCGTTATATGGGGGCTTTATCCATACATGGACCTTTCTTGACAATTTTGTTGGAGAGGTGTGGTGACCACTAAGAACTACAAATGTCAAATGTTCAAATTACAGCTAATTCGGCTAAAACTTTTGGGTAAAGCTTTCAAAATACCGAAAATCGGAAGGTACCGTTATATGGGGCTATACCAAAACATGGACCTAAGTTCATAATTTTTTCGAATATAAGTTTTTTGGTCACTTAGAACACTAAATATCAAATTATAGCTAATTCGGTCTAGAAATGTGACTTAAAACGTCAAAATACCTGAAATTGAGCGGTACCTTTATATGGGGCCTATACCAAAACGTGGTACACAAGTTTTGTTATATAAGTTTATTTACACTTAAGAACCCTAAATGTCAAGTTATAGCTAAATCGGTCTGAAAATGTAGCTTAAAACGTCAAAATACCGTAAATCGGAGGGTACCGTTATATGGGGGCTATACCAAAACGTGGACCCTATGTCCACAAGTTTTGTTATATAAGTTTATTGACACTTAAGAACCCTAAATGTCAAATTATAGCTAAATCGGTCTAGAAATGTGACTTAAAACGTCAAAATACCTGAAATCGAGCGGTATCGTTATATGGGTCCTATACCAAAACGTGGACCTATGTCCACAAGTTTTGTTATATAAGTTTATCGACACTTAAGAACACTAAATGTCAAATTATAACTAAATCGGTCTGAAGTTTAACTAAAAACGTCAAAATTCCGTAAATCGGGGGTACCGTTATATGGGGGCTATACCAAAACGTGACCTATGTCCACAAGTTTTGTTATATAAGTTTATTGACACTTAAGAACCATAAATGTCAAATTATGGCTAAATCGGTCTGAAAATGTAGCCAAAAACGTCAAAATACCGTAAATCGGTTGACCTGCCTGCAAACAAAAGACGCATTTTCCCAAAATTTCAGCGTCCTATCTCGTTTTTTGTGGATGCTAGAGTGATTACCACAGACGGACGGACGTGCACAGATCGAATTTTACCCTGATCAAGAATATATATACTTTATAGGGTCGCAAATAAGTATTTCAATGCCTTACAAACGGAAAAACTAATTTAATATACCCTCCATACTATGGTGTAGGGTATAAAAAATGTATATTTTATGCAAGTTCATTCCTAATAATATGCTTAAAAATAAAAAATATATTTTACACAATTTTGATTATATGTTCGTGCCTAAAAGTATGCAACATTTTTAATAACCATAAATTGGGAATTGGAAACAGGATAAATATAGAAATAAACGTTAATTTCAAATCATTTAATGAAAACAAAGGAAATAATGCCAAGGACAACTCATAGTAAACTTAGAAGAAAAAAATTGTTATGTGGCCAGTGTAATATTGGGGTGAAAAAAGTAAGAACGGCGGGTAATACCAAAATGTTCACATATGTAGAGAAATTGTATGATCCCTTGGAACATTAAATGACAAATCACAGCCATTTTTGAACGAAAAATAAGACAAATCTTTAACTTAGCAAAAATTCTCCACAAAATGCGAAACCAGATTTACTTTTTATATGGTGGCTATATAAAACTTGTATCTCTACCCACATTTCTCTGTAGGAACGTTGCGCAGTGGTCCCGCTTGTATGGGATGGTGCGACAAAAATATTTCTAATCGTCGGATAGATCTGACTTTTTCAGTAAATGCTTAAAATAAGTAAAAAATACTTTAGCCAAAAATTATCAAATCCAGTTTTTCATATAGCCCCCATATAACGGTACCACCCGATTTCAAATATTTTTAAGGTTTTATCTATATTTTCGGCTGTAATTTGGGTGTTCCCAGTAGTCACAAACATACAGCACCAAAATTATGGTCATAGGTCCAGGTTTTGGTGTAGCCCCCATATAACTGTACCTCGCGATTTCAGGTATGTGGATTTCTCATTGATCGGTAAATAACACTGTGCAACATTTTTAAGAAATTCTTGTGCAAAAAATTTGAAGTGAGGATTTTTGAAAGTACAGACCTAAAGTACAAAAGCCCTAGTTGCGTTTTGTTGAGTCAGATCCACACGATGTGCCTTAACCAATTTTAAATGGAAGGTGCTTACACCTGGGAAGTTTTTGCAGATTCTGAAACTAGAATGCCCATGAGAAATCTCAAGAAACAAATAAAAATCGCCGGAGGGCTTTTCAAATAAATCGCGATTTAAGTTCACATTTTTAGGGGTTTTTTACGTTTTCACTATTTTGCTTGGAAACCGCGAGTTCTATGTAAGTGGACCTAGGAAAAATATTGTAGCTGTGAAATTCTCCACAAGATTGACTTTTATGATATTTTCGTAGGTTTTACCGTTTTTGAGATATAGAAGTTCAAATTGAGACAATGCACTGACTGTATCCCCTCTTTATAAAACAATTTCCTGCTCAGTGCTTTTAACTAACTTTTGATGAAAACCGCTTACACATGGGAAGATTTCGCTGATTCTGAAACAGCAATGTTCATAGATAAGAAAAATAAAAAATCAGAAAAAATAGCCGGAGGGATTTTTAAATAAATCGCGATCAAAATTCACAATTTCAGGGGGTTTTTAGATTTTCACGATTTTCCTTGGAAACCGCAAGTCGTATCGAAATGAGTCTAAAGAAAATGTTGTGGCTATGAAATTCTCTACAAGACTGACCTTTAGGTTTTTTCGTAGGTTTTACCATTTTTGAGATATAGAGGATCAGTTCGAATTTTTAGGTTTTTATCTTAAGTCTTCAAGATTTTGCTTGGAAACCGCAAGGCATATCAAAATGGGACTAAATAAAATGTTGAAGCTCTGAAAATTCTCTACAAGATTGGATGATTTATTTTTTCCTAGGTTTTACCATTTTCAAGATATATAAGTTTAATTTGGGAAATTGCAGTAATGACATTACAGTCAGTGCATTGTCTCAATTCGAACTTCTATATCTCAAAAACTGTAAAACCTACGAAAATATTATGAAGGTCAATCATATGGAGAATTTTCACAGCTACAAAATGTTTTTAGGCTAATTTACATAGGACTCGCGGTTTCCAAGCAAAATCGTGAAAACTTAAAGAACCCCTAAAAATGTGAACTTAAATCGCGATTTATTTGAAAATCCCTCCGGCGTTTTTTGTTTGTTTCTTGATATGTCTCATCTATGAACATTCTAGTTTCAGAATTTGCAAAAACTTCCCAGGTGTAAGCACCTTCCATTTAAATTTAGTTAAGGCACACCGTGTCCAGCTTGGATTTTATGGCCCCCTCTAAACATTGCTAATTATCGACTTTTTACAGCAACTCGGGGCTATATCTCTGAAACCAATGCAAATCTTCTTCTGACCTCTGAAGCAAATTTGTAGATAAGGGTCAGAATAAAATATTTGGACAAATATTGAACTGGAAAAACTACATTTATTACCTCAAATTTTATAATATATCTAAAAATTTCATAATTTGTATAGATTTCGCACCATATCTCCAAAACTGTTAAATTTTTATACCCTCAGCCTTTAGGCTAAAGAGGGTATTTACACTTTGATACGATCAAAAATGTGCCTCATCGAAATAATGGTTTTAGACCCCAAGTATGTTTGTACGACATCCGTTTCAGACAATTTTGAGTCGATCTAGCAATGTCCGTCCGTCTGTCTGTCTGTCTGTCGGTCTGTCTGGCTGGCTGGTGCGCACGATAACTCTCGAACGGATCAATCGATTCGGTTCAAATTTTGGGTATCGAAATATTTTGTCCAGATTCGATTTAAGTTCGAAGATGGGCCATATAGGTCCACTCCTTCAGGTACCTCCGCCACAAATGTTCAAAAATTGTCGCAAAACTTGTGCGCACTATAACTCTTGTAGGGAATAACCGATTTGGTCCATACTGTGCACATCGTGTAATTTCTACCAAACTTAGATGAGGTTCCAATATGGACTCAATCGGTCCACTCCTTCGGGTACCTCCCACACAAAATTTCGGAAAAGTTCAGCTTAGGACCTGGTCTCGAATCGCTTTGATTTTTGTTTACGCAGGTTGTATTCGCTGTCCTCTACACGAGGCTGTAAGTTTCATTAGGGGCAAGTCCATACTTCCTGTGAAAATAACCTGAAAGTTACAAAAAACCCTATGACACCGTGTGTAGTGGTTGGAGCGCAAGATAACTCTCGCCAATTCGGTCCAAAATTTGGCTTTCGTAATATTTTGTCCAAACTTAGTTCAAGTTCAAAGATGGATTATATCGGTCCACTCCTTCCGGTACCTCCCCCACAAAAGCTCGAATATGTTCGGAAATTTGTGCGTACGATAACTCTTGAAGGAAGTAACCGATTTGGTCCATACTTTGCACATTATGAAATTTCTACCAGACTTAGATGAGGTTCCAATATGGACTCAATCGGTAAACTCCTTCAAGTACCTCCCACACAGAATTTCGGAAATGTTCAGTTTGGGAACTGCTCTCGAATCGCCTTGGTTTTTGTTGTAACATCTTGTATTCACTGTCCCCTATACGAAGGTATAAGTTTCCTCAAGGGCAAGTCCATACTTCCTGAAAAAATAGTCTGAAAGTTGAAAAACAAACCCTATGACACCATGTTTATGGATGGAAGAGCAAGACAATTCTCGAACGGAAATGCTGATTCCGGCCAAAATTTGGCCTTCGTAATATTGTTTCCAAACTTATTTTAAGTTCGTAGATAAGCCATACCGGTCCACTCCTTCTGGTACCTACCCCACAAAAGTTCAAAAATATTCGGAAACATTGTGCGCACGATAACTCTTGATGGGAGTGACCGATTTGATCCATACTTTACACATTCTCATAATATCTACCAGATATACATCATGTTCGAATATGGACTATATTTGTCCACTCCATTCCGTACCTCCCACACAAAATTTTGGATAAGTTCACTTTAAGACCTGCTATTGAATCACTTTGATTTTTGTTGAAACAACTTACATTCGCTGCCTCAGTTACGATGGTAAAAGTTGTTTCAGGGGCAAGTCCATACTTCTTGAGAAAACAGCCCGAAGGGTGTAAAAACCCCCTATGGCACCCCCATGGTCTATGTCGGTCTATTCCTTTAAATACGTTTTCCGAAAAAAATTTTGAACTTTAATCCTAATCAACATTTTTGTCGGTTCATACGACCAAAATTTTGAAACCCCCTAAATACATAAGTTTTTTGTGAAAAAAGTGTTTCAATATGCACAGGCTGAGGGTATATCTCTGTCGGCAAAGCCGACTGATACTTTTTTACTTGTTCTTAATGTTTTCATTTGGAAACATATCAACGACAACGGCAGCCGATATTCTTAAAAATTAGGCTAAGATCATCGAAATAGTAAAAATCTTGCTATAGCAAAGACAACGGCAATTCTTTGTGGTTGTAAAATTCTGCGATAAACTATAACGTGAGCCCGTATGATTAAAAACTTCAATATACTGAAAACGGGGCTTAAATTTTACATGGCGACTTTACCGAACCGGGCCACGTTCGTCTATTTTCAATTCTAAATATCCTACTCTGTAATTTTTAAATTGTATCCTAAATATTATGAATTCTTTCTATTAAATTTATATACTTTGTACCAATATTTCATATAAAATTCGAAAAATCGAAATTTTTTTGGCTCATTTTAAAGTACATGTAGAATAGAATATGTGCCAAAATTTTCAGTCCATCGGACAAAAATTTACCGAGATATAAGCTATCGAAGGGAAACATTTATTGTGTTCCGTATGTAGCATAGAATCTAAAAACGTCTTTTCCTCGAAATAGCACTTTTGAAAGCGGTGCCAACTGTAGCTCGAAAACGGATGCTCCAGTCTTTATATGTTTTTGTGGGACTATTACACACATAAATCATGTGCTTACCGAGAGAGTCTTTAAAAAACTGCTGACGGAGTCCGAAAAATATCAATTTTTTACAGTGTGTTTTTTTAAATCGAAATTTTGATTTTAACTGTTCAACATTTTTAAAATTTGATTTTTTAATTCCGTTTCTATAATGGAAATGATTATTAGGTTCGTAATGATCCCACAAAAATATATGCTGATCGGTTTATTCTTTTTTAAACAACAGTGTAGTAAAACAGTGCTTTATAGTCGGACATTTGTCAGAAAGATTATTCAAAAGAAAAAAAAAATAGATTTCTTAAAAAAATGCATGAAAATGGCTTTTCTAATATTTATAAGTGGCCATAACCCCTTAAAATAGCTTTACGTAACGCTACCAAACATTTGAATTTTTCATGATTTTTGGTCAAGTTGGAAATGAAATCCTGCGTACGTCCCTGCATGACAAAACGTCTGCGTCTCCTATTACACCATGCACACAGCTCTTTATTATAAACCAGCATTCCGCAGCTGCGAGAGCCCTGTTGTTACTCTCTTTGACAAGAATCCACTCCACCCATAAAAAATATGTTCTAACATAAAAAATATGTTTGTACCCAAACATATAAAATTGAGATATGTTACAAAATGCTGCAAACATATATTTGTTTGGACACAAACAAATTATGTTTGGATCCAAACATATATTTGTTTGCAAACAGTCCCAAACAAATATTTGTTTGGATCCAAACATATTTCTAACATATATTTTTCTGTGTGTATATTTCATACGTATATTTCTTGACCGAATTAAATCACACGTTCCAAATTAGGGATACGCAAGTCGATTTTGGAGTAATCGATTCCTCGATTCTTTGATTTGATGAATCTAAAAATCGGAATCGAGTTTTGACTTCATAGAGAATCGAAAGATCGATTTTCTATTATGATTCTTCGATTCTTGCAGAGGGAATCGAAAGATCAATTCTGTTTTGACTTTTTGATGTACCACGAAAATGAAATAAGGATTCACTCTTAGAGTAAATGAGCGATATGAAGCTAACTCTTCCCTTTAAAGAACATAATTAAATTGGGAATAATATACTTGCAATTTATTATATTATCAGAAGTAATTAAATTAAAATTAAATTACAATAAGGATACCTGCTACTTATATTAGTAATTTTTACTCCAAAAATGAGTTTGAAATGTCATAAGTAACTGTTGCCTCTTCGCCTATCCCCTTAAAGAAGTCTCTCAGATATATGATATTTAATATTTTTAGCATTGGCTAATTCCAATCCAACTATAAGTACACGCGTACTACAATGATAACTTCTACTGACCTCGAAGCCTCTCTCTTAAGTAATGAATCAGAAATCAGAATCAATATTTTATTTATAGTATGAACCCAGCAAAACTTGAAGGAAGAGGTTCTATGCGATGACGTGATTTCATTTCATCTTTTGCATTGGTTCAAACGAAGTCGTGAAAGATCGGATTTTTCATTAGCATTTGAACCCATGCAAAGGAAGTCGTGAAAGATCTGATCTTTTCATCAGCATTTGAACCCATTCCATCGATCCAGTAAAGATGATGTTTGTGTTTTTTATTTACACACCTTTATATATTCTTTTATCTAAATATGTTTAAATCTATATAAGGTTTATTATTTACAATAGGCTTGATGTTGTCGGAGACTCCAAATCACAACCAAAGTTGTTAAAACTCTCGTCGTAATGTTGTCCTACATTTCCTGTATATCATACCAGTGCGACTTCTAAACAATTGGTGTTGTACCTCGCTCGAAACGTCGTTCAGACACTGCAATCATCGAGCAAAAAATAGAATCAAACTGCACTCTTTAGTATTATAAAAATCCCCTTGTCTGTTTTAAGTTTGGGATAGAATGGAATCAATCAAATCTCGCTTCTCGAAATTGGAACATAAAGTCCGAAAAGAAACAAGAATCTGAAAAGAAAGAAAGTCGTTAGACTTTTGGAAAGAAAATATTATAACTTAAAATTAAGTTGGAATATTGATGGCGTTTTATATTTTGGATAGATGCTACAATTTTGATTTTTCAAAATAGTCTGGCTTAAATTAATAACGCATGAATGATATTTTTCTGAAAAAGTCTCTCTTCTTCTTTCATTACATTTGATTCTCTAGAAATCCCTACAATTGTACTATACCATATGTTTTGAACGCATTTTTGTAAAATCAACTCTTTTAGCACGATTCACCGAGGGATTTTTTAAAATAATAATTGGATTTTTCTAAATAGTCTGGCTTAATCCCATTGTTGTTGTTGTTTTAATATTTAAAAGAACTAATTTATTAGTGGAGAAGGTTTGGCATTGTTCGCCAAGGGGTAAAGCACGGAAGACTAGTTTCGATCCTCGCCACAGGATCTCATCAGTTCCCTTGTTTTTTGTTTGTGGATATTCTCCACCGAAGTTATTATTCAATAACTTCTTCAACAAAAAACTTTTTATACCCAAACATCAATCGTCAGCTCGAAGTATAAAGGTGAACTAAGAAAACACTTCAATGAGAAGTTTTTCTTTAGCAACCTTACACAACCCTGACGAAAGTGTTTGCAAAACAAAGCAAACCTTCTTTCACTATTGTACGTCGTTGATTTTCAACGAAAACAACACAACAAAATGTTGTTTTTTCCCAAGGATTTTCTTCTGATTTCGTTCCGAATTCTGACCGAAATCGATCCTATTTCGCTCCGACATTTCGTTCCGAAATTATGTCAACCACTTCATAAAACTTTCGTTAAGATATCGTTACGATTTCGGATCCGAAATCGGACGTATCGTCCGAATTTTGTTCCGATTTCGTTACGATCGTACCGACTGGTTTGCTGGGTAGTCTTCCCTGCCTTACCCCTTGGCGAGCAATGCCAAACCTTCTCCACTAATAAATTAGTTGTGTTATATGGGGGCTATACCAAAACATTAGTCAACATTGTTCATATTTCGCACATTATTACCCACAGACACAGGCTGTGTTTGTGCAAAATTTCAGTAACATATCTCAATTCGTTTTTATGTTATTAATTTTGGGCCGCTAGATCAGTGGTTTCGACCACCGTGCGGCGGTACAAGTTTCATCAGGGGCAAAACCATACTTCCTGTGAAAATAGCCTGAAAGTTTCATAAAACCCCTATGACACCGTATGTAGGGATTGGAGCGCAAGATAACTCTCGAACGGATCTGCCGATTCGATCCAAAATTTGGCCTTCATAATATTTTGTCCAAACTTAGTTTAAGTTCGAAGATAAGCCATATCGGTTCACTCCTTCAGGTACCTCCCCCACAAAAGTTTAAAAACTTTCGGACCGATTTGGTCCATACTTTACATCCTAATATATGTACAAGATATAGATCAGGTTTGAATATTGACTATATTTGTCCATTCCTTCGGGTACCTCTCACACAAAAATTTTGGATAAGTTCACTTTAAGAACAGCTCTTGACTAACTTTGATTTCTGTTGAAGCAACTTGCAATCGCTGTCTCAATTACGACGGTAAAAGTTTTTTCAGGGGCAAGTCCATACTTCTTGGGAACACAGCCCGAAAGTTGTAAAAAACACCTATGGCAGCTGGAGAGCACAATAACTCTCGAACTGATAAACCGGTGTGGTCCAAATTTGGCCTTCGTCATATTTTGTCCCAACTTAGTTTAACTCCTAAAACGGCCCATATCGGTCATCTCCTTAAGATACCTCCCCCACAAAAGTTCAACATTTGTGTCCATGTGCTGTTTAGGGTCTGTTCGGAGATCCTTTGGAAATTTATACCGATGATGTTCTCTGTGGTCCTGTTTACAGCCATATTATGTTTTCCGTGGACAAGTCCATGCTTCCTCGTATACTGATCCAACAGGTGTACGATAACCCACTGAAATGACTAGTTGGCGCGATATCTATCGAAAATATATGACTCTCAAAATAAGATCCACTTCCGTATGCACTATGTCGGCCCATTCCTTTAAGTGCCTCCTTTGCAACCCTTTTAAACTTTAATCCTAATCCACATTTTTGTCGGCAAGTTCAAATGCCCAAAAAGAGCCACAAAATTCTGAAAAGACCTTAAATACATTCGATCTGTCGTAGATGAAAGTTCCAATTCACATTGGCTGAAGTTATATCTCTGTCGGCAAAGTCGAATGATACTTTTTTACTTGCCCAATCGCCTCTTGTTTATATTAAATTCCAATTATTGGCTTTTCTGTACAATGTAGAGCTTTATCCTCCAAGAAGAAGTTAGAGAATACGCTTCAGAGAATAAGTTCCTAATCCATGATTTTTTAATATATCCACTAGTTATGCCTCTATGGGAAGACAGAAAAAATTTTTTTTTTTTTAATTTTGTCTCTATTTTGGACACGAGACTGGACTTTTCTAAAGGCTTACTATGTGGTTGTAGTACTTGCGATTACGTATTTTTGCATGTATAGCTCGAGAGTGTAACCTTCACAGGATCAGAGCAATCCACTCCTAAAATAGACATTTTTGTGCGTAAATTTATCAAAAAACATATTTTTTGGTTCATATTTAACAACTGTCGTAAAAGTTTCTTGGAAACCAGCTTGAATTCAGTTTTTTTTTTGCATTCCAAATGTAATAAGCCATTGCGTTTCCAAATCCTTCAATTATGTCGGCGGATATGATACCCCTCAAATTTCGAAATTTTCAAAAAATGTTTTTGAATAAATTTTTACTTAAACAATTAGATCGGTATGCCTGTTTAAAATTGGCAAAAACAGATATTTAAAAACTATCGGGAATCCGGAGACATAATAAATTTTTTCTTGATGGATCACACTGAAACGACATAAAATTATGTATTTTTTAATAGTGATAATTGGAATCGGATGCGCATAAAATGCAAATGTAATTCGTGGAAATCATGACAATTTTACTGTTTTTTGCACCCTAATATGTAACAGATGCTACATCGTGGTCGCCAAATAGAATTTCACAAAGTGTACATTAAATAAAAGGGATTGATTCGCTGTTTTGGAAAAGCGGATGAGCATCATGTCATTTTTCACTATTACGTGGTTTCTATGGGTTTCAAGTGTTGTAATATTACTTTAACTTTATTTTAATTTTATGCCACAATCGGAAATCCTTTTGTTTTAATGGTCTAAAATTTTACGCCAATAGATAAACCATAAAGTAAAAATTGGTTGTAACGGAATTATTGCACGAAATGTTGACGAAAATAGAAAGAACTCTAACATTTTTCTTCAACTTTTCCTTTAAAACAATAAAATTAGAAAAATAGGCTTTATATTTTTTCCTCATATTTTCTTCGCATTTTTGAAAATAACATAAATATTATAGCTCAGACCTTCAAGCCATAGGCCTTTCTCACAATGTCTGGATGCTGTTGTAAATTTTTACATATTTTTTGTAAGCATAAGCGCTCCCAGCAAAATAAATTGGAAGCAGTGCAATGTGGACTAGTTCTGTCACGGCATGTTTTGATGCAGTTCAAACGGAGTCGTGAAAAAGGCACTCCAGTCCTCTCATTTTAACCGCATTTGGATGCAATCCAAAGAATCACATCCACTTGTCACATTTTAACAACATCCGGATGCAGTTCAGCGGAGTCGTGAAAAAGGCACTCCAATTCCTCACAATTTAACAGCATCCTGATGCAGTCCAAACGGAGTCGTGAAAAAGGCACTCCGTTCGCTACATATTATTAGCAGTTGTTAGAGATCCCTACATGTACATAAATCAGTTTGTACATCTCTACAGGCAGCGACATAAATTTTCCAATAAGAGATAAGCGTGTTAATATTTTCAAACATTTGTTAATACAAACTGAATAATATTTCATTTGTGAACATTTTTCCGGTAACTCAAGAGAAGAAAAATTCCGAATGGAGTGCTGTTGGAGTACATGTCGAAATCTTAACTGGTGATGGGAAGACAACCCATTTAGCAAATGAAACAAAAACTGTTCAGCTTGGAACAAATGGAGAGCGGAGGAAACACACTTGTTTGCGATTGAATTCAATGGAGAATTTTCATAATTTGTGTTAATGTAATAAAGTTCTTAATATTTTTGTTTTACACAAATAATGCATTTTATTTGTTCTGGCATATTTTGTAATGGCTTGCACAATTTCCGCAGGACTGCCTCCTATTCTACCCCAAAGGGTTAGTTAAAATGCAGTGCCAAAGGGTCAGTTAAAATGCAGTGCCAGAGGGTCAGTTAAAATGCAGTGTCTAAGGGTCAATTAAAATGCAGTGCAATGGAGTGCCTCTTTCCGTAGTCACGCTCTTGTAAAAATCATGAGTGAAAATGCATAATTTGATGCACTTCCAGATCACTTGTACATATCATTTAACTGCCTCTTTGGAGGCAAACTTTTTGCTGGGCTACTATTTCAAATATATATATTTGAAAATACATAATAAGATATAACAGCATATTATATCAAGCCGCGATTTTTTATAATTGCTTCTAAATATTAAAATGAAAACGGTCATATCTTTTGCGCGCAACGTTCAAAGTTATTTACAAAAACATATTTGGAATAACGATTTTTTTTCTTTATCTATGTACCAAAAATCATTTATGTATGTAGAAACCCAAAATTTTTGGGATTTTTTTTTTTAAATGGAAAACTCAATTTTACAAATGTTTGCCCATATATCAAAATTTGAACCGATTTCAACGTAATTAAATTAAATACATGGATTCGGCCGAAAATATATATTGGAGCTTTATCCAAATCTGAACCGATTGCAATATAATTCGGCCAAATTCCAGACCAAATTCCGTCACACACTGCAAATTTGGAGACTGTATCTGTAACCGTTCAATATAAATTTGCATACAAAATCTACTTAATTTGGAGGTACCTCCGATCCTGATGCTATATCTCCAGATCAGAGCGGAATTTCAAAAATGTATATAGCCTATTTTACTTTCAGGCCATGCTGTAATATACTCTCAAATTTTCAGGAAAATAGGTTCAGTGTTTTTGTGTCCATAAGATACAAACAAACGTACAAACATTTTCCTCTTTTATAGATATATGTAGATTAATATGTATACGAAATGTCTTCTTCCAATACCGTAGTCTGGAGACTACGGTAAAACTGAACAGATGCATATTCAATTTGTAAGCTATTCAATTAACATTGACAGAGTTATAGCGAAATCGGGTATATATATATATACACCAATATTAACAAAGTTGGAATTTTCCATTCCATACTTGTACAAAAATTCATCAACTTTGGTCAACTCCTTCTATTTTTGTCCACGTTCACAAGAAGGTTGGTGTCTGGTATTGACTATATCGCTCAATGTACCTCCGGTTGTCGGTATTTTTAAGGATATAGTCTTATTATCCCACCGAAATGACTGGTATTAAGTCTTCGTGGGGGGTATAATACATTCCATCCTGGGACAGTGGCCCAGGCAGCGTGTTCTTTCGTATCGGATTGACTCAAAACCATAGTGTTTCGGCTGCTACAACAACAGCGGTACCTCCCGATTTTCTGTATTATCGTACTGAAGTGGCTAAAATCTCACACATTTTGTTTATTTAAAGTATTCCTGCGGAGAATTGGTGGTATAGGTCTGTTGATGACAACGGGAGAGTTGGACCTGCGGTTGAAACAGAACACAATGATCCCAATACAAAGGCAAAGCAATAAAATTTGTCAGTATGGCAGTTGGTGTCGAACAAGAACGAAGTTCTTGCGCACCGGGCGGAAGCTGTCAAGATAAGTTGACAAAGATATTTCTGTTATTAAAAATCCAATTTAACAGAAGAAATGTTGTCAACTTATAACTAAAAGGAGTACTAAAGTAATTGGGTATTTTTACATAGAATGGAAATTAGGGTTGTAGGCGTGGGGAAAAATTTGTTGTTTGGCACAAACAAGGTCCATGGTTTGATATAATTTCCAAAGAACGATACTTCCAGAGTTTGGGAATTTTGACCGAAGAGGTTTTAATTTGGAACTTGTCTTCGTTGGGTGTATAAGACATTCCCGCGGAGAATGGTCAGTATGTCCATATTTTGGTATAGACCTATAGAACTGTACCTCCCGATGTTCGGTATTTTGAAGCTTTTAACTACATATCCATCCGAAATGGCTAAAATTTGGTATTTGGTGTCCGTTAATGGTATAAAACATTTCTGCAGAGATTTGGTAGTATTAGTCTACGTTTAGATATAGCGCCTAGAGTATGGGTGTTGGGAATGTTTTAGCCACATTATTCCAAATATCAAATATTTTGGTATTTAGTTTCTTTTGGGGGCAGAGAATTGCCGCTAAAGGTCCATATTTTCATATAGACTCCATAGATTTTCGGTATTTTGAAGTTTTTAAACAACCGAAATTACTGAAATGATAGAAAATTTTATATTATGTTAAGAGCAAAAATTCTGTTTTAACAGTGTCTAAGTAGATATGAACGTCTGTTTAAGTTCGATACATTGGTTACGCCAATGTATACGTTCGATACATTGTTTTCCCCTTCCGCAGCATTACAATTAACCGCATTAATTGGCCGCTCTTTCGAGCTCAATGGGGAAATCGTGTCTGCCTTTCTTTTAGGAGTCATATTCGCCTGGTTCTGATGCTGGGAGAGAATATTCATTCTTTCCAACACTCTCTCCTAAAAGTCACATTCGCTCAGTTCGGATGCAGAGGGGCGCTTTCCAATGCTGCGGTCGTCGTTGTTGATCACGACCTTGTTAGCGTTATTATGCTCATTGGCAACCACACTTGCTATTTAATTGTCGAAGGAGTCGCACTCCTATTGCTTTCGTTTCGTAGCGTCACATACAAATGGTAACTGTTTCTTATCCTAAGAAACTCACTTTTACCAACAATAAACCGAAAATAAATTTGAAACTGATACACTCGTCTTTTGTTTTTTATTTCTTCTTTTTTCATCCCTGAGCTATCGACGGTCAGTGGTATCACGCCAGCAACGTCATTATATCGTCCCAATTCCTAAATATTGTCATTCCAAGACATCCTTATTCGTTCCCAAGATTGACTTTCATTTCTTTTCTATCCGATGATGTTTGGAACAATTTTATTTGCATTAAGCTAAAAAAATGGATGCTTTAAAACTTCTTCAGCAAAGTATTTATTTACAGCCAAGTATTTATCTTAGGCGTAAGTTTTATCAGACAAACACTTACTCGTATTTACTAACTATAACTCAAAATTTTGCTGTAAGAATTATCCAAACTATGACATGAGTAGACATTGCACTCAAGGCTTGCCTCATCTTCAATTTCTTTAAATCATTCCAAGAAGAACAAGAACGCCATCAACATGTGTGAGTGTGTGTGTACTTGATGTCGTGTATGTTACATTTGGCCAAACTTGCACTGGTCTCGGTGACACAAACTGCAAATAAACCAGGCTGTTATGTACTTTTCTTACTTTGAATAGATACGAGTGGTTATTGTGACAGGCAAATATACTTATATGTATGTATGTAAAATACCGACCGTACAAAAGAAAAGTTATGTTCGTTTTTCATTTGCTTTGAGTACTTGTGTTGTGTGCTGCGTGCATATGAGTGTTTCTTTTAGTTACGTCTGATTATGGCTCCATTCATTTTCATGAATATTTATACCTAGGCTTAAGACGAATTTATGCCTGGTTAGATATAACCACGTAATTTTCATGAAAGTGTAAAAGAATATTATATTGACCATGTTTACACATGTGGCCACTACACGTAGTACAAATGCAACGAGAAAATAATTTGAGGATAATAAAATTAGTACTTTATTTTGGTACATTTATATTATTGTAACGTATTACTACTATTCGATGTGATGACGCGTTTATGCTATAAAGCTCATCTGAATAGGTTTACATTATTTGAAATATGTGGCAGATGTTGGTGTTCCGTTGTCCAATATTAAATTGGACACCAATGTTTTCTTTTAATAAAACTTATTATATAATTCACATTAATTCAATATTCCTGTAACATGAATACAAGTAACTTCCATCGCTTTCGCCAAGTATTCGAAAACAACTCAATCGTGTTAAGGTAGAAAACTGAACAAACAATGTTGCACAGCAAATTAAAATGTCTTGGTCTTCCCGCTTACCTAAAGACTTATTTCCATCTTGATTTGTAGAAAGAACATCTGCATGCGCTCTCATGGCATGTCCGATACAATGTAGTCGTTGTAGCGTTATGTCATTGTGGTTGTTTTAGTCGTACATCTCGTGGTTTATACTATATTCACGGTCGACGCAGATTTACACTAGGGATACGTATTACATAGCAAAAGTCGGGATTTCGATCTTAGTTGAAACTAAAAAATCGATCTTTTGATTTTTACTTAGATCCCACAAATAGATCTTTTGATTTTTAGTTAAAACTCAAAATTCGATCTTTTGATTCATTCATTCTATGTTATTATGATTTTGTTTATTTATACATAGACTTATAAATGTATAGACAAAGAAATCCTCTCACCTAAAATCTCTCACTGAGTGTGAATTGAGTCAGTTTAATATGCACTCAATGGCAATAACAATAAATTTTTAAACTATTTATTCTGGTAAAAACAAAATGTGGGTAATTTTGGTCGCATCTACATCCTCATATAAAAATATTCAAAAAAAAAAAAACTTTAATACCCATTAAAGGTAGTGAGCTAACATGTACTGCGGGTTCACCCACCCCTTCAAAAGGCAACATACTATGAAAAAAAGAAACAAAGTTGACGACCTCCGCAAACGTTTTAAGAACCATGATCTGCGAATCTGCACCTGAAATGTTCACGCTCTTTATGCCAAACAGGAAATACGATGGATTGGGAAAGGCGTCACAACAACACCCAAAGGTGACACAGGTCTATTATAGCTGGCATGTCACAAAGCATGAGTTTGGTTATCTTTACTTACGCTCATGCTCCCACTGAAGACAAGGACGAACAGACCAAAAATATATTTATACCCTCAGCATTTATGCAAACGAGGGTATATACACTTTCATACGGGCAAAATGTGCCTCATCGAAAAAATGGTTTTAGACCCAAAGTATGTTTGTGCGAATTCAGACAATTAGGATTTGATTTAGCCATGCCCGTCCGCACGATAACTCTCGAACGGATCAACCGATTCGGTCCAAAATTTGGCTTTCGCAATATTTTGTCCAAACTTAGTTTAAGTTCGAAGATGGGTTATATCGGTCCACTCCTTCCGGTACCTCGCTCATAAAAGATCGAAAATGTTCGGAAAATTTGTGCGCCACATAACTATTGAAGGGAATAACCGACTTGATCCATATTTTGCACATCGTGAAATTTCTACCAGACTTAGATCAGGTTCTAATATGGACTCAATCGGTCCACTCCTTCGGATACCTCCCGCACATAATTTCGAAAAAGTTCAGTTTAGGACCTGCTCTCTAATCGCTTTGATTTTTGTTGTAACAACTTGTATTCACTGCCCCCCTCCGGTACTTGTTTTGTCAGGGGCAAGTCCATACTTCTTGAGAAAATAGCCTGAAAGATGCAAAAACACCCTATGATACCATGTGTAGTGATTAGAGAGCAAGAAACCCCTCGAACGGATCTGCCTATTCAATCAAAAATTTGGTCTTCGTAATATTTTATCCAAGCTTAGTTTAAATTCGAAGATAAGCCAGATCGGTCCACTCCTTCAGGTACCTCCCCAACAAAATTTTAAAAATGTTTGGAAAATTTGAGCGCATGAAAACTCTTGAAGGAAGTGACCTGTTTGGTCCATACTTTACACATCCCAATGTATCTACCAGATATATGTAGATCAGGTTCGAATATGGACTATATTTGTCCATTTCTTTGGGTACCTCCCTCACAACATTTCGGATAAGTTCACTATAAGACCTGCTCTCGAATCACTTTGATTTTTGTTTGAGCAACTTGCATTCGCTGTCTCCATTACGACGGTCAAAGTTTTTTCAGGGGCAAGTCCATATTTCTTGAGAAAACAGCCCATATGCAGTAGCTGGAGAGCACGATAACTCTCGAACTGATCAACCGATAATTATTAAACGGGGTAACCAATTTGGTCCAAACTTTGGATCTCCTAATATAATGGTTTAACTGTTAAAATGACCCATATCGGTCTAAGTGCAGATTAGGGTCTGTTGGAAGATCCTTTGGAAATGTACACCGATGTAGTTCGTTGTGGTCCTGTTTACAGCGATAGTATGTTTTCCGTGCACAAGTCCATGCTTCCTGGCATAATGGTCCGATATCTATCGAAGAGATATGACTTCCCAAATAATATCCACTTCCATAATGGACTGTCGAAAAAGTTGAGTGATACTTTTTACTTGCTTATGAACGCTTCGAAAAAACGTATGATCGTGCCCATGACATTAAAATTATTCTAGGCGATTTTAATGTCAAAATTGTAAAGCAGAATATCCTTGGGCCAACAGTCGGGAATCCCAGTTTTTCGGCCTGAAGATTGTAAGTCAATATTAGATACGTGTACGATACGATTTTGGCGCACATTGTGCGTCGTTCGGTCTTGGCGATAAACAGTAGGTCCCATATCAATGAGGTAATATGAATCGGGGTGCACTCATTGATATGAGGGAAGTCTCCCTTGTCCCTTTTGGGATATGGATTAATAATATTATATATTATAATAATGGTTTTAGACCCCAAGTACGTTTGAAAGAAATCCGTTTCAGACAATTTGGAGTCGATTTTTAGACTTGGCCCAAAATTTGGTCTTCGTAACATTTTATCGACACTTAGTTAAAGTAAGAAGATGAGCCATATCTGTCCACTGCTTCAAAGGTTCAAACCCTTGCGCTAAAATAACACGATAACTCTCGCAGGCTATTACATATTTGGCCCATAACTTGTACATCGTACGAGACATAGATCAGTTTCGAATATCGAATATAAAGGTTCACTCACCTCCCACAGAAAATTTCCGAAGAGTGCAGTGCAAGTTTTTTTTGTGAAGCGCACGAAAACTCCCCAACGGAACATGCATTCGGTCCAAGATTTAGCCTTCGTATTATTTTGTCCAAACTTAGTTTATGCTCGAAGCTAGGCCATATCGGTCCACTTCTAGGGGTACCTCCCCCACAAAAGTGAATAATTTATGGTTAAAATGGTATGCATGATAACTCTCGAAGGTTCATTCTTTGCACATCGTAATATTTCTATGTGACATATATCCGCTTCGAATATGGACTATATACCAACTCTCACACTAAATACCCGAAAAGTTTAATTTTAGAGCTGCTCTCGAATCCATTTTGATTTTTGTTGTAACAACTTGCATTCGATACCCTCATTACTACGGTTTAGTTTTTTCAGGGACAAGTCTATACTTCCGGAGAAAATAATGCGAAAGTGGCTGGAGCGCATTACAACTTTCGAACGGATCAGCCGATTCGATACAAAATTTGACCATCGTTATATTTTGTCCAAACTTAGTTTAAGTCCGATGATGATGGCTCATATCGATGCACACCTTACCTACACAAAAGTTATAAATATTTCACTACAATGGTGGGCACGATAACTATCGAAGGGTTTAACCGATTTCGTCCATACTTTGCACATCGTACAACTTTTACCAGACACACGCAGAGAAAAAATGTGATTCATGCCACCATATTTTGAAAGAAAAATATATATTATAAATATATATGGTAACCTCTATCATATTCTAATAATACAATTTTTGAAATATTTTAAAATGTTGTGATAGTAGGAGAAACATGTTGTGGTTGCCTCTAATAAGTAGTATTTTTATTGGAATTATGCTGTACCTTTGTGATTAATTGCCTATTAAAAGATTTTTCAATATATTGTAAATAAAATTTTATTTATTTAAGAACAATTTGGATATAATAGAATAAAGAAGTATAATATAGAATACACTTATACTTTATAATAATAAAACACCATTCAGTTCTCTCTGTTGTCTTTCCGTTTGGTCCATACTTAAACCGATCACATGTTTATGTTGGAGAACATTATGAAACAACAGGAGATGTTTAGGTTATATGTACATACATACATTCTTTTGTTTGTCATTTCGATCACTTGCATACGATTTCTAATTATTATTAAGTTTGGGGTCAGTGACAAAACGAAATAATGCGCAAAATTTGCAAGAAATATTCGGAGATTCTTTTTATTTAAGAAGTGTTTGTAACTTAAAAAATGAAACACAACTCAGGCACTGATATCTTTTTGTCACTTTTTGATTTTTCTTTCTACACATTTTCATATCTTCATTCACAAATTAATTGTAGTCATTAATACCATCAAAAAACACTCGAACTATTTCATTCTTTGTTTGGAATGCTGTTTTTACTAATTTTTTACCATTCATTTAAATGGAAATAAAACAAAATTTAAAACCTTTTTACTCAGCGGCAGAACAACTAATGAGAGAACATTTGCTTTTGGTAGTGAACAGCTGGTGTGGTGCATCGGCAAATGTCCTAGTTGTTGACACTTCATATGGCAAGTTAATCAGATTGTGGTTGGATTGACCATAATTATGAAAATATAACCATATATCGAAATTTTGTGATTTGTTGTTGTTTTATATGGTGAACAGAATCAAAATTAGCAATATACATTATCTGTTTTAAAATAATATGTGCGCCACAAAAATTATTTGGTGCCAGACAAAACAAAATTTTGCCCACCATCAGTTAAAAAAATATGTTTTCTCTGCGTGCATAAATGAGGTTCGAATGTGGATTATATTGGTCCACTAGTTCCCACACCTCCCCCACAATGTTTCCGAAAAGTGCAGTGTAAGGCTATCTCTTGAATCCTTTGATTTTTGTTGTAACAATTTGCACTCGCACCCCCATTATGACGGTTTTTTTCGGGGAAAGTCCATACTTCCTCAGTTAATTGCCCAAAAGCTCCAAAAAATCCTGCCGGCACCAACTATACTGGGTTTTACGTAAGATAACCATCGAAGGGAGAAACTGTCGGCAAAGGGGACTTATACTTTTTACTTGTTATGCTACATTGATCAAGAATGAAAACCCCTATTATCCCATCAACAAACGCAATGCTCATTTCTCATTAATTTTTCAAAAAAATGTACAAAACATTTAGTTTTTAGTCGAAATATGTGAGAAATAATTAGTAACACGTTTACTCGATTCACTGGGACAATAGATTATCCATAATGCTTCTGATCCCATATCCACCAAATCATATAGAACTGAAGGGTATGCATTCCAATTAAAAACATTTTGGTTTTCTTGGGACATCCTAAGGTATACATAAGCTTTGTTCCTTTACTTTTTTAATGGTAAGAGTGGTAAAAGAGAAAAGTGTCAAAATTGCTCTCTCATGAACATTTTTACCAGAAAAGTGAAGGAACGGAAAAATGGTAAGTCTGGCAGCAATGTCAGAAAAAACATAAAAAAATTCAATTTTCGTCTTTTATTTCACAGTTTTTAATTTAGTGTTGTCAGTGTTCGACTTTTTCTTCGGGTTTTCGTCCATTTTGTGAAATAATCGTCAAACAAATGTCGAAAAATCAGTTCTGCCATTTTCTACCTGCAGAAATTTTGCTGGTAGCCTGTGGTAGAAGAGAAAGCCATTTTCGTACTCTCTCCCCTCTCACTCTCTTAAAAATTGCTTCCAGTTTTGCCACTTTTCGGGGTTAAGGAACGCTTTGCAGGTTAAAAATGGTAACAAATGGTTAAAATGGTAACCTCAGGTAAGTAAAGGAACACAGCTATATAAAGTAAAATCCGAGGTTTATCCTTGTTAAAATAATTTACTTTGGTGTAATTCCATTAATTCCACTTGCACATTCTATACTTACCCCATTTGTACCAACTTATTGTTAAGTGAAGTAATCCGATAAATAAAAATGTAAACACCATTGTAATTTTTCGGAATTCCATCTGTTTGTATTCGCAAATTTTATCACTTTATTTCATTATTCTGCGTGTGTATAGTGAGTAGGTAGTACTAAGTTTTTTTTAACATAAGTTGTATGCATGTAATATGAGTATTTATTACATATGCATGTATGTATATTTCAATTTTTGTTATTATTATTGCTGTTGCTTTTATTATTACTTTCATAATTATTACCAATTGCATTTTCCAGTTTTAAGTGTATGTTTTTATTTTTCTTGTTTGTTTATTCCTCTTTATTATCATCAGCATTAAATTTAACCTCATTTATTATTCAAATTCTGTGGCGTGAATAAATGAATAAACAAATGAATGGCCATGGTACAGTGTTAGTATAAAATAAATGTGATTATATTTATTATGTGTGGGTATTTGTGTTTCAGTGTGTGTGTGTGGACCAGAGTCCAGTTCCATTTAATTATTGCATTTATTATTTTAAGTACAAATTAAATATGGTTTGTACTGCCTCTGTAAGGTAAATAAAATTTAATGTTTATTCATAATAAACCAACTGGACAAATAACGGAGCTAAAAAGCAAATGGGCATAAGTTATATTTTATAATATTAAAGGATGGGTATAAATAATGTAAAACATTATTATTGTAGTTATGCGACACATTTCCCTAAAGGTGGAAATTGGATTTTTCACATAATGAGCGGTTATAGCTCCAGAAGTAATTGTATAATTTCACCAATTTATTTATCTAAAAAATCATTCCGTACAATTCCTTAAATTTAGAAATATTTAAAAATCTCACTAAGAATTACATATTGTTTACTATTTTTCACTATTCAGAAAAAAAACTTCACACGAACATCTCATGATATTTACTGAACTAGGAGTCGAACTTAGGCATTCAGCGTGTAAGTTGGGCAGGTAAATTACGGGCTCGGTGGCAATGACGTATATTATTAAATGTAAAGGCAAATGCAATTTAAAATATGAGTATTAACTGTTTTGCTAACTTAGAGAAAACATATTAAATACTCTTTTAAAAATTGTGCGGAACCAATCATATTCTGTACCAATATCAATGTTCTTTTTAGCTAAACTGAAAATGCATTAAAGTTCAACAATTTAATTGCCTTAATGCAATTAAGCAGATGGATTCAAATACAGCATTCAATGGACTAATGCATTTATTTCACATGCATTTGTGGGTTGCAGCGGCACTTATTGTACTGTTTTGATGATATATTCATTACGTGTGTGTGTGAATTCGTATTTAAAGTTCTTGCCGTAAATGGTAAATGGATTTCTCTTATTAAATCTCATTTTAATAAGACTTATCAGTTAAAAAAGAATGTACAACACCATTGAAGGGTTTGTTTAAAAATAATAATGCGAAAACTGGAGAAGAACAAGCGACAAAATAAAGCCCGAAAATTATAGGAAGTAATAAATCAAAATAACTGACAAAATTTGAATTTAAAATTTTGCAAGTAAAATATACAAAAAATATCTAAAAATTATCATTGCGGAACCTCCGGCTAAGCCCGTGTATTGGTCGGTTCGAAGAGCAAAAGTTGCCTCAGGTCACTAAGTAGCAAATAATGCACAAACTAACGCAACAAGAAGGCTGCAATCACAGCAGAGAGCCGCACTACATATTTTCCACTAAAATTACCCATTTCTTAATGAAAACACCTCTCATTCCGATAAAATACTAGCTAAATATTGTCCATTCAATGTAAACACCGTCTAAATTCATACATCGGTACAGAAGGTCTTTCACGGAGGAACTAATGGAGCAACGCCTGGAGTAGGGGTGAGCAGGCCTGTGTGCTAGCACAGTCAAATTGTGAAAACGTACTCTTAGTTTTTTTGTGAACCATAAACAATTAAAAGTTTATGCAGTTTTTTATTTAAATTTTTTAATAATTTGCATTGTGGACGATTTTAGACAACATTAACATTTAAAAAATGTTGAAATAAGTAATGAAACATCAAGAAAAATTAAATATTAATTCTCTTTTAATTTTGCCTCTTTCTCGATTTTGCTCAGCTCTGACCTGGAGTGTCGGGATGCTATCTAAGAGAAAAAATATGCGTATTTATTGGCAACACGTTACGCAATAAAGAATGTTGGGAGAAAAAGAGGGAGAAAGTAAGTTGTGCAGAAAAAAACAGGAATATCCAAATGTACAGTAGTCTGATGGATGGTTTAAGGCCGGAGGCGATTCTATTTTTAAATAATATAAGTTTCAAATTCATTGAGATATGTTTAGGGTGTCCAAAAAATCTGGGCTTTCCAAACAAAATTTCGGATAACCGAAATTTCTTCAAACCGGTTTAAACAGTTTTTGTTAAATAGGTACAAAACTGATAAATATTTGATTAAAAATGTGCGATAAGGGGTAAAATAAGTATAACGACTTCGCTATTATATAATTATCTCGTAATAGGTTTGTTATTTGACACAACCTTGAAGTGGGGACATCAAAATTAAGACAGAAAATATTCTATAAGAATATTGAAAGCCCGTACTAATATAAAATTTCGTACCATAAGAATTATGTTTACATTTTTTTAAATCAGGATTTTTCGTTTTGCTTTACCAACCTCAAATTATCGCAAAATGCTTGCATCAAGCATACATTTTATTATCGTTACCCTTTATAACATGACGATCGTGTTAATTAACCACAGTCTTCGCCTAATAAGGCTGATCATATTAGTCAGCATCGGAAAATTCGGCGGTCTGTTGAATAATGAATTTGTTGTTCGAAACATTCGTTTTAAATTGTAGCTACTGTGGCTCTAGTTCCTAGTTCACTGTACTAGTTCCAAAACGTATGAGTAACGTCATACAAACTATAGTGTGATATTAAGTATACGCAGGTTTTTTATACAAATGATGTGGACCATTGGAAATTCGTAGTGAACTAGATTGGCACAACTCTACATTTTACACAAAATATTTTTCAAATTTAAAGATATCTGACATTTGTAACCTCGCCATACCTTGTGCTAGTTAAGTTTAGTTTACTTTTAGAAATACAATTGTAATAAAATATTAAAAACTGGTTTCGGTTTAGACATTTTTTCTTAAAAATGATTTCCTGTAGTGAGAATGAATGAACTTTTGCCTATTAATTCCTTAAATAACATTCATTCCATATTATTATGAATAAAGGTTCGGCACAAACCATTTTGATTTTTTTTCTTAAATACATACTATGAAATGAAAAAAAATTCTCAAAAAATTATTTCCTGCTGCACGAATGAATGAAATTTTGCCTATTAATGGCTAAAAAAACTTTTGTTTCACATAAATATAAAAGGTCCCGCACAAACCACTTTTTATTTTTATGATATATGAAATAATGTTATATATAATATAAAATGGTATATATGTAATAATACGACGATAAAGTAGTGAGAAACCAATGGTTAATTAATTTCGGTTATGTTGTGTGCTCCTATCAATGAATGCAAACAAACAAAACGATTCCCGTAACATTCACACAAAGTCACAATCTTTTCATTTTTTCTGAAACGTTTCGTTCTCGAAACAAAACATAACCACCAACTTTTCAACTGAAGAAGAACAAAACTGTACGATTGTTAAAACCTACTTCGGCTATGCTGTTCCGAGTTGTTTCATTAACGAACGATACAAAATGAAACGTTTGCTGCGTGAACTGATTAATGACACATTCAGACACACACACCCTATAAGCTAACATCACATATTTGGAATATACTGCGGTGGATGTTTGAATCAACCACCAAACGTTTGCAGTGTGTATTGTGCGGTTTCGTTTTCTATAAGTTCTTGTGAAGTTGAGAGCTGTTCATTTTTTGTTTTGTTCGCACTCACGAATGTAAATAAAACGAAACTAAACAGCGAATTCGGTCAAATTTGGTTATGTTTCGTTTTGTATTTTTCTTATGGAAAATACGAAACGAAACCATTGGAAATGTTTTATAAAGTATTTTTCAAGAAATGGTCAAAGTTCCTGAAAAATAAAAACTTTAAAGCTTTTTATGCGGAAGTTTTTTTTATCGAATCAATTTATAATTAAGATTTTATGTAATCATATGTAGAAACTCATCACGCTATGACCCAGGGACATGAGGTTGTAAAAAAGTCATAACCCTATTGTTCATGGAAGAAGCACTTCGAATCAAATGGTCGCCTATTTCTTCGGCTAAACTGACTACTATACGGCTTGAGGAACGTCGGACGGTTAATTCTGAGTGGTACATTATAATTTGTTTGCCTGAGGTCTTCTGAGAAATTCGAAAAACGAATAAGAGAAGACAAATCATTGTGCGCCATGACAATGCGAGCTCTCACACATCGATTCAAACCAGCGCTTTTTGAACGAACAAAACGTGGAATTGATGGGACATTCGTTGTACAGCCCTGAATGTATGTATGTGGCCTAACTCAAATACTGAGTTTTTTGAGTTAGCAATTTCTATTTTTTCTCCGAAGTAGAATATCTTGTGTCAAATTTTCATTCTCATATTTCTAAAACTCATCGAGTTACAGCTCATTTACTACAGTTTGGCATAATTCAATAAGCAAGTTTTTTGAGTTTATGAAGTACTAAAACACTTCAAATCATGCTTGATCTTGCACAGAAATTTTAGCACTGGCATCTCGTTAGCTGTTTGCAAAATATCGTCCAAGTTGTTATTTTATTTTGGAAGTCAAATTTCAACCGCCAACTTAAAATGCGTTTTTCTCGCAACTGGAATTTTTGAGAGTGTCACTCTTTGAGTATATGAGCGATATGCTCTTGATGATACTAAAGAAGTGTGATTTAGCAAAAACTATTTGAAAATAATAAAATGATATTTGCAATTGTATGTTTGCATAAAATATACCATTATCCACTGTGCGTAAAAAGTATTTTTATGCAATTGGCTGATTGATTTACTTTTTATTTAATTTCTGTCACTTTTTTAGTGTTTTGTGATTTTTGTTTTTGTTTATTCTCGCTTATATGTCAATATGAACCATTCATAGCATTTGTTTGTTTGTTCGTTTATTCAGTTATTTTGTTTTTGTTTTTATTTTATGTTTATGTTTATTTTTTATTTTTATTTTATTTAAATATAAATTAACAGCCATTTTGACGAATTTTCAAATGGTTTAACTAAAACATGCTTTCAATATCTATTTCAGAGTTTTTGTGTTCGTGTATTTGTTTTTTTTTTTTGCTTTGTAAATTTCCAATAAACTAAAAGCCCATCAAATTGCATTATGTTACACCCTTTTGATTTGTGTACAGCTTAAATAACTATTTTGATGTTAAAAATAAAAGTCAAGTTTATTGTTGTTGCCTGTTTACCAAATTTATTCTAGATGTATAAGTGCATATGTGTAAATCGCTATTAATTCTTCCATTGAAATGAATTTATATGTTAAAAAATAAATATCTATAAAACAGATGAAAAATTCAAAGTATACATAATGGGGATGTAGATTCAGTGAAAATTGTGTTAAAACGTAAAATATGTTTGACATAGGTTTTATACTTATATGAGGGCTTAACTATAATTCAAACACAAATCCAAATGTCCATAACAATTTCAAAACCTCTATCTTAAATATTGTTAGTTCTAGCAGAAAATGATAGGGAACTTCCGACTTTGTATGCATTTTCTAATCTCTACAAATTAAAGCAAAATCGGTTGAGAACTTGGACAACATTTTTTGAGAAACCGAAATGCCGAATGCTAGTATATCGATTGGAAAATCGGGTTAAAGACTTTGAAATGGTTAATATTATGATGCATGTACATGTCATGGGTTATATGAAAATTTAGATTTTTCTTATAGATTTTGCGGCAGTTTGAAGAGAGTGGGCTATTCTTTGCCACTGTGCTTCCACATTATATGCACAATAGTAGGTTTGTGTTATCTGTTGAGTTTGCTGCTTCTCGACATCCAGCTTTCGTCCTGTGTTAGATCGCACTTTTGCGCATCATTAAGACTAGTGCGAACCTTGACTGGTACAAGGAAATGGTCCGAATCGATGTTGGCTCCTCGAATCGATCGGACATTCAACACACTGGAAGAGTGTCTTCCATCTGTCACAAAACAATGTAACTTTGTGTATGTCGAGATGTTGGAACCTGGTGCTGTTTTTTGCCGCTTCAAAATCAGTCAGCCTCTTTATTCCCTTCACCATAAATAATATTTATATCGGTTGAATAATGTTGCTAAAACTTTAGAAATACCGAAATCGGACGGAGCCGTTCTAAGGGAGCTACATATATCAAAACGTCGACATATACCGACAATCCGGTGTATAAATATTTTATAGCTCAAACGAAGACTAAACACCAAATTTTAGCCATTTTGGTTAAATAATGTGACTAAAACCTTAAAAATACCGAAAATCGGGAGGTTCCGTTCTATGGAACGGACAGATGGACTTGATTATATCGATTTAGACTTTTATGTTGATTTTTAAGAAGAAGAAATTTAAGTAATATGTATGTCGCAGGAGGTTATTGCCGGGATGGGGTCGACTTCACCTGTGCATAAACTTTTCTCTGGTAAACATTTAGGAGATGCTAAAGTTTTCAAAGAATATTAAAACTGGGATAGCTTAGCGCATTTTCCAATAACTCTGATATTTTACCATCAATGGCAACGCATTTGGTATTAACTTAAAACTCAGTTGGTCTAGCTGCCCCCACTATATCCTACAAAAACACTTCTGGAAAATTAAACTGTGATACAAAACTTGAAAAACAAATGTTAAATCGTTCTAATGTAATAATTCGGCTTTGTTGGAATCCATGAAAGAAAATACATACATTTGGTTTCTTTGAGTCGCTTCCGTTTTATACCCTCCACCATAATGTGGAGGGTATATTAAGTTTGAAATAATCATATATATTCATGGGCTGTGTAAAATATTGTGTCAATCCATGCATGTCCGTACGTCCGTCTGTGGTAATCACATTAGCTTCACAAAAATTGCAATATGATGATGAAATTTGGCACGATGCATTAGCAGGCAGTTTAAGGATGGGCTCTATCATCCCACGTTTTTGTATAGCCTCTATATAACGGTATCGTCCAATTTGTCAATTTTAGCCACATTGTCAAATCGAATTAGAAATAATTTCGCATTCAGGGTTCCTTTTCGTATGAAAGAATAGCTAACTTTGCGGTGTAATACAGCTTTGTTCTTGTTTTGTATACACAATATACTATTTAGTTAGTATTTATGCTAACGAGGGTATATCGGCAATATTTTTTAGAATTTAACTTAGCTGAAGCCAAGGTATATACAACTGTTTTTGGATAAAATGATTGGATTCAATTATTGGCCTTAGTTTTAACTTTAATTACAGTATACTCCCGATAATCCGGACACCACATGTTTTGGCGGTGTCCGGATTATCGAATTGTCCGGAAAAATACAAAAAACACACAATTTTGTGTTTAAATTATAAATAATGCAAAATTTAATCAATAAAATGTTTATATTTAACATACATATTTAAATAAGAATTTGAAAAAATATACATTTCCAATGTAATTTTTGAGAAATTTCTTCAGTAAATTAGCAATTTATCTACAATTGGTGTCGTAAGACTCGCTGTTCGGACTCTTCTATTAAAATTGGTGCCATCTCGTTGAGCTAATATGGATCGAGATTCACTCAATAATATGAGAGAAGTATCCCTTGTTCCTTCTGGGATGTTTTTGGGAACATATAGTATTCAAAGTTCATATTCGTACAAACTTCAAAAATGAATAAAATGGTTATTAATTCCACATTCCATATGCAAATATTAATCAATTGGTGGGAATTGCTATAACTAAGAAAGATTCAAAAACTCTTTTAAATTTTTAAAGCGAAGGTCATTTTTGAAGTGATATTTGCGTTAATTCTCTTTCGAGTTAAGCTGTAATGACCTAAAAGGTACTTTGGAAAATTAGGACTTCACCGAAGTCCCATGGGACATAAGAAATGTCTGCACACATTCAACCATTACGCTACGTTTCACGGGTGGTTAAATCCGACCATCATCTTGCTTTTGGCTGTTCAAATCAATTACGCCAAATCACATTCAGCACTTTACGTTTGCAAAGAACACAGTTCGCGCGCCGCTTCAAAAATCGGAATAATTGTTGCTCACAACGAATGAATTTTGCATAGAATTTATATTTTATTAATAAACAAGTGTGCAAAGGATATAGTCGGGACGGGGCCGACTATGTGATACCCTACACCACTACCTCTGTACATAAACTTTTTACTCCTAAACATTTACTTTAGGACATACTAAAGTTTTCACCTATTACCAAAATAATTAATATTAAATTTTATATTTGACTACTTTCGACATCTACTTGGTACTGATTGTAAGCTTTGCTGGTCTTCTTGATTAGCATTTTACATATCTTTAATACACCACAATATTAAATTGTGATAGCTTAGGGTCTTTTGTAATAACTTTTATATTTAAAAAAATAAATGCCACATATTGTATTAATTTAAAGCTCAGATGGTTTAGTTTCAAGAAGCTCTCTTATTGGAATATGTTCAACAGAAGCAGAAATATCTGACATGGAAATAAAATTCCATAAATTGGTAGTTGGGATATCCCAGCTTCTCTTTCAACATCACAAGCATTTCACCAATTTTAGTAACGCTATTGGAACATTTTAAAGCTGAGAATATTTTCATTGCTGACATACTCGTCAGTAAAATTCAAGTAAAAAAATGGGAAATTGGGATGTGCGAAAGCCTATTTTACATCATCATAATGGTGATATTTTCCTCATCCATTGACAGCTTTCCATTTGGAATACGACTACTAAAAGCGGAGATATTCGCGTAAGAATAAAAATTTAAATTTTGGTCCACATAGGTTTTTGCTCAATCCGACTCTTGAATATTATCATCAAACTCAACATTCCTTTTCCTTTCTGCGAGCCCTATTAACCACAAAAGTTTTGTGACCTATCAAAATTGCGACCTGTCGCGTAATTTCAATAAAAAATGGGATGTATTACCGACTATTGCGATATCTCCGTTATTTAGCCACCTACGCCAACCTACTTTGCATCATTGTAAAGATGGGATTTTCTACTTTCATTGTCGACTTTTGTTTTCGAAGGCCATCACCCAAAGCTGTGATATTCGTCATGACAATTGAAGTTCCAAAAATTAAAACCTGGGTAGGATTAACGGTCCGTTGTTTGAACAACTACGCCAACCTACTTTGCATTGCTGTGATATTGAAGTTTTGGACTTTCCCAGTAAAATTTGAAGGAAGGGGTTCTTTGCGATGACGTGATTTCATGTCATCTTTTGCATTGGTTCAAAGGAAGTCGTGAAAGATCCGATCTTTTCATTAGGATTTGAACCAATGCAAAGGAAGTCGTGAAAGATCCGATTTTTTCATCAGCATTTGTACCCATTCCATCGTTCCAATAGAGATGATGTTTGTGTTTTTATTTACACACCTGTTTATTTTCATTTTGGTATGTTCCAGTACTGCAAAAATCTACTAATTTCTACTATTTTTTCCGTTGACATAAAGGAAAAATGGTTATCGTAGTAAAAATTAGTAGATTCTTGCAGGTTCTGGAACAGACCAAAGTTGATAGAACTGTCGTCGTGATGTTGTCTTACATTTCCTGCATATCAGACAACTAAAACTTCTAACCAGTTGGTATTGTATGAAGCTCAACATGTCTGCAATAAAAATGAAGCCCCAATCATCGAGCTAAAAATAGATGAAAATAGAATCGGACTTCTTGTCTGTTCTAAATCTGACATACATAGAACGAAATCAATCAAATCTCGCTTCTTGGAATTTGAAAAAAAGTCCGAAACGAAAAGGAACAAGAATCTGAAAATAAAGAAGAAACGACTTTGGGAAAGAAACAATTAAAAATAAATTAATTAAGCAAAAATGGTATTTTCCAGAAAAAGTCTCTCCTCCCCGTTCGTTACATTTTGTTCTTAGAGATCCCTAAAGCAAGCCGGGTTGTAGATCCCTACATATTTCCGTCACTAAACAAAAGAGTATAAATTCCAAAATGTTGTTATAAAATAAGAAAATTATAAAATAAAAGTAATTTACGAAATAAAAATACTTAAAGGAGTACTTTTGGAGTCCATGTAGAAATTTGAACTGGTGATGGGAAGATAATAGAAAAAACCTTTTGTGAGATGAAAGAATATCAGTTGCGGAGAACGGAGGAAGTAATCTTTTGCGTTGCAGCGGTGGTGATTACATTGCAATTTTGGATGTAAACTTTTTGCTGATCAATTAATTGTAGTTATTTCGTGAATTCGTTTGAATTAATAAAGAGTTTTGTTTGTTTATATTTCAATAGAGCATTTCTCCAAACAAGACATGAAAATGTCATGCCAAGGGGTTGGTGAAAATGACATGTCAAAGCATTGGTTAAAATGACATGTCAAAGAATGGGTGAAAATGACGTTCAATGCATTGGTTAAAATGACATGCCAAAGTATTGGTGAAAATGACATGTCAATGCATTGGTTAAAATGACATGTTTAGGATCCAAAAAATCTTTTGGGGGTCACGCTCATATAAAATTCATGAGTGAAAATGACAAAAAGATGACATGCCAGATCACTTGCACCCATGATTCAACTCATGATTTTGCATCGAAGATTTTACTGGGTTCATAATCAGGCTTTGGTTTTGGAATACTCCTCATATAAACCTTGAATTTTTCTTCAAACAAGTGTTTGCCCATTCTGACCCCTGAATATGATATATTCTTTCCCCTCAGGACCTCCATCAACATTTCGTGACGGTCCCATCAAAATTGCGACATGTAACGTTATTATGAGGTTGAGATGGACAGACGGGTGAGAAAGAAATAGCTATTTCTCGGAAACTGTAGCAGATATTGTGTTCATTGTTTGTTTAGGTAGGTAGGATTGTTGTCTTTAAGAACCGTTTCAATAAATTACCGTAGCGTTTACACTAAGTAAGATATTTTATTTTTCCTCACGTAAATTGTAGTCAAATTCCAAATTCGGTGGACTAGAAATTTTAGGGAACAAGGTTTGGTATTCATAAAATATTGCCTGAGGGTGT
Organism: Musca autumnalis; assembly: GCF_047663935.1. Classification (NCBI taxonomy): domain Eukaryota; kingdom Metazoa; phylum Arthropoda; class Insecta; order Diptera; family Muscidae; genus Musca; species Musca autumnalis. The sequence continues at coordinate 119,896,198 of NW_027411644.1, read as the reverse complement.
TTCTCTTTCAGGCCATATATTCTTGTGTCCTCCCAGTTCCGTTTGTTTAAGTTTAAATTAAATTTATTGAAATTACATGGGTTAAAATTTCGGTTTTTGACATTTTTTAATATATGAGTTTTATGAAAACCCAGAGAGTATTTTTAAATGTTTGACGAAATTTTAAATTTTTTGAAAAAAAAAAATATTTTTTTAATTTTATTCAATTTTTCGTATTTTTATGGTTTTTTATGGTTTAGTTTTTAATTGGTGTTTGAACGTTTTTAATGGATTGGAACATATTAAAAACTCAAAGACACTCATATTTTGATGCAAAATGTTAAAAAACTCAAAATTTTAACTTTGACCTTGAATTCCTATGCAACTACTAGACCGAAAATGGTTGAACATGTCTATATCCATTCAAAAATTACAGATCATTCTTCTTTCTTCTGAAAACATGCTTCTCCTCTCTCCTCTTCTCACAACATTTTTCAATCGTACCATGTATTTTTAGGTGATACTTAAGCATAGATTTTAGGGCAGTTTGAAGAGAGTGGCTATTCCTTGCTATTGCGTTTTCACATAATCGGCATAAGAAGTGCCGTCTTCCAGCATGTAAGTCAGTTGATTCGAGCAGGCTTGTGCTAATTGTTGTGTTTGCAGCTTCACGACATCCAGCGTACGTCGTCCGTCCGTCGACATTCAGAGGCTGCTACTAGGAAATGGACCGAATCGTTGTTGACTCCTCGAATCGATCGGATATCTAATACACTAGAAATACAGAAAATCGGGCGGTATCGTTATAAAGAGTGTTTGTCTTTTTATTTATTTTTGCATGTTTCAATTTATTTCATTATTATTTTTATTTTGCATGTAAGTTCTATTTGTCCCTTTGATCGATGTCTCACTGTTTCTTTTTCTTATTTCTATTCTCGCTACCCTACCATCGTTTCTCTGCTTGCGCCGACGTAATCGATCGAAACGAATATTTGCATTATTTTGATTTGCTGTTCTTTCTAATTTGAATTAAAAGTACAAGCCGTATATGAATTTCACTCAATTGTAGAAAACATTCAATGAGAGACATCGATTTATATGTTTGTTGTTATTTATTTTTGGTCTCCTATTTTAGCTAATTAAGCACATAAGTTGATTCTTTAATCTATTAATCAAATTTATGCTAATAAATTTATAAATTTAAAAAAGGGGTTATATCAAAACGTCTACATTAGGGTTATAACTTTTTTTGAAATTTTTGCAAATATCAAAAATACCATCGCATAGCCGTGTAGAGCATGAAAACCTGTTATGAAATACGGTGTAATTTGTTTCTTTATCGCGAAAAAGTTTCCGCACAAAAAGCATTGAAGTTCAGTAATGCATTATTCAATTTTATTTGTTATAATAACATACATATACACTTTTCGTTATAACATATTAATAGTATTAATCTAATTTAAAATTAATATCAAACCATTCTGGACCAATTTGTTATCAAATCGTGATATTTCAGAGCATTTAATGCACATATGACAATATTGCAACTTTTTTTGTTTTTCTTTATAAACTCGCTGATTTTATGTTCATATTTATTGTATCTATCGGACAAGAGAGTCATTTGCAACGAATTCGCGAAAGTTACAGACTATTTTCAATGACTTTGCCTGTGATAATCGTATTTGTTTTCTATAAATATTTATTCAAACAACGCAAATTTAAATTTTTAAATAGAAAAAATATCAAAAGGGTTTTAGTAATCACAGTCGGTGCGGATTGCACTAGAACATGCGTTTTCGTTATCAGGACAATATTCCGCACATGGTACTGTCGTGGTATTTTTTTTTTTTTTGGTTATAGCCCTAGTCTACATATACCAACAATTCTATGCAGAAATATTTCGTAGCTCCAACGAAGACTAAATACCGAATTTTAGATGGTTAAATAATGTGGCCAAAACCTTCAAAATACCGAAAATCGAAAGGTGCCGCTCTCTTGGGCGGACTTGTTTATATCGACTTAGAATTTTATGTTGTATGTCGCGACACAAATACATATATGGAAATAAAGGGAGAAAACTAACCAGAACTGGTATGAGTTCCATTACATACTTGAACATATGAAATTACAAGGTACAAGTTGCGTGGACTTGCTGTGAAAATGGATGAAGGCGCTCCTGCTGAAAAGTGTTTGAACGCGTGCTCACTAACTATTCACCAAGAAGTCCAAATAAACGTCGCGGCTCAATAAACGTCGATGTCCAGTGCTATGTTATGTCGTACCTATACTCGTATACTAAGACGGATGCGAATAAAGAAATTCGACAGATCAATGTTTGCAGCTCACATCGATGTTGTTTGCAACCCCTGTAGTGGGTTTCTGTAATTTTTTATACGCTCCACCATAAGATGTGGGCTATATTAAGTTTGTCATTCCGTTTGTAACTACTCGAAATAATCATTGTAGACACAAGCGATATATATTCTTGATCGGCGTCCAATTCTACATCGATATAGCCATGTCTGTGGAAATCACTGTAGCGTCCGAACGGATTGAAGTAGGTGAATGCAATTTGGGAAAAATCTATTATATGTACGTAGGACTTTTGGTATTGAAAGCGGGCTATGTAGGTCTACGTTTTCGTATAGCCCCCATACAAAGTAATGCGTGATGCGACGTTGTTTTAAGAAATTTTTAAGATATCTGTCCCATTTGACCACCGAATCGGTTGTAATTTGGTATTATGTCTTTTCAGAGGCTAAAAATATTTCTACCAAAGTTTGTTTTGTATAGGTCCACGTTTTGGTATAGCCCCCATATAACACCCCGTATATAGTACGCGTCACTTTACGATATTTTGAATGTATTAGTCCCATTTGACCACAGAATCGGTTGTAACTTTGTATTTTGTGTTTCCAGAGGCTAAGAAACATTTCTACCATAAAAAGTTTACATAGGTCCACGTTTTGATATAGCCCCATAGGACGATACCTCTCGATTTTCGGTATTTTGAAGGTTTTAGCCTCATTATCACACCGAATTGGCTGAAATTTGGTATTTAGTCTTCGTTGGGGATACAAAACTTTCCCCCAGAAATTTGTAGGTATATGTAGGTCGACGCCCTCATATAGGCCCCATAGAACGGGTACTCCAGATTTTCGGTATTTTGAAGGTTGTGGCCACATTAATCCACCGAAAAGGCTGACATTTGGTATTTGGTCTTCATTTGGGGTATTAAACGTTCCATATGAAATTTGTTGGTATAGGTCCACGCCTTTATATAGCCCCCATAGAACTTACCTCCCAATTTTCGGTGTTTTGAAGGTTGTGGCCTCAATATTCCCCAGAAATGGCTAATATTTGGTATTTAGTCTTCGTTGGGGGTATAAAACTTTCTCCCAGAAACTTGTCGGTACAGGTCCACGCCTTAGTACAGCCCCTTAGAACGGTACCTCCTGATTTTCGGCATTTTGAAGCTTGTGACCCCAATATCCCACCGAAGTGACTCAAATTTGGTAGTAAGTCCTCGTTAAGGGTATACAACTTTCCAACTGAAATTTATCGGTATAGGTTCGCGCCTTCATATGGCCCCCATAGAACGGTACCTCCTGATTTTCGGTATTTTGAAAGTTGTGACCTCAATATCCCACCGAATTGACTGAAATTTGGTAGTTAGTCTTCGTTAAGGATATACAATTTTCCACCTGAAATTTTTCGGTATACTCGTAGGTCAACGCCCTCATATAGCCCCCATAGGACGATATCTCAAAAAGGATGTTAACCTGACAAGCTCTAAAAAGCTCTAATGGAAACACGGTATAATAATCGACAAATTGGTTGAATTGTTTTTTTTTTTTAGTGAAACGGAAGGTATAGAATCCTAATATTTCATATGTATATATTGAACAGGAATTTTTAAATTGTGTGTATTGATCAGTTATTTCAGAATTACGTATTATCAGGGAATATGACGATCATGGTGATATTCTTCCTTCTTTTATTGTTGATGCTAATCGATACCACCCATACATTTTTATATATGAAGCAACTGTTATGAAATATATCCTTAAAAATATTTCGTTCGTACTGAAAATAGTTATTATTTTCTCAGAGAGTTTTCCCGCAATTCTGGAGGTTTCCAAGTGACCCCCAATTTCATCCATTATTTCATAAAATGTATCCATCTTCAATTTGTAAAGTGTCATAAGCTTCCTGTCACTTACATCGAAAGGATCCCCCATATGTCGCAGAATTTTCTTTTTTTATGCGTAAAGGAATATTTCTCTGCTTACCTTTTATTTGCAATGAAATATATTCTAACGTAATTTTTTAAAAATGTGATATTCGTTGATATATTTGTTTAAAATATGAAAAATTCTTTTATGTCGGTTAATTTAACGATTCCTTTTTTCGTCGGTAACTGACCGATGATTGTCGATAATAAAATACCGACAAAAATCGGTAAAATTTGTATACAGAATAGCACTTACCGAAAAATATCGCTAACTAACGACATTTGTCGTTAATTCCTTCGGTAGAGAGTTACAGAATCGCACTACTGAGGGATTTTAATCATTACTGAGTATTGTTTATATGTTTCGTTGTCGGATTTTCCAAGTCACGATTTTCGACCTGTGTGAAAATTAGCATATAACATTTTCACACAGTCCGAAACTATTAAGCTGTGGTGGTAAAATAAGGCAAACAGCTAAACTTAAATTACAATACAAGTTGTAAGAATTGGATAATTCCAGAATTGAATAATTCCAGAATTGGATAATTCCTAAAAAAGTATTATAAAATGTGCACATTTTTTGCTAACTTTTAATTGTCATCATCTAAGGACCGCGCCAATCTCAGATGTAGATTTTGCAATGCTAAGCTTTAGATTTAGCAATGCTAATACAAATTATTAATTAGCTTAAATCTAGTCCAATTATAAAGTGTAGTGGTACTCCTAACGTCCAAAATTATAAATAAATTTTTATTGGTCAAGCTTTTGAAAAATAAATTAAGACTTTAATTTTATGCCTTTTTGAGTGTGTGTAGGAAAAAGGTCATCATGCATTTTATAACCTGATTTATTTGATGCCACTTATAAAGTTATATACTCCACTTTGCATACAAAAGCTATCGTTTCGTCTCGCTTGGTATGCTTTAGGGTTAACATATTTTTGTAGGCTTTAAAAGTGAACAACATACCACTCGGCCAAAGAATGAAATGAAACGTTTTAAGGATGTCCGAACAAATGGCTATATATTTAACCATTCATCCAGTCATACCCAACCAGCAAAAATAATTCAATTTCCTGTCGTTTCTTTTGGCATGAAAGGGACATTTTTGTATTTCATATTTCTTGTTTTTTTTGCTTCTTTAAAACTAAATGGAAATTGTTATTTTGTTCTTTTTTGAATATTGGATTATGCAAGATTTGAATTCAATTAGATGATATAATAGATATTGTGGGTAGTCGTTTTTTTGTTTTTGTTGCTGTTAAGGTTCTTCTTTTTGTACTGGGAAATTTGTTGTGTTATTATTGTTTTCATTTTCCAGTTTTTTGTTCTTCTTCTTTCTTTTTGTTGTTTTGTCATTTTTTGTGACATTGACCATAAAATTCTTTATAAAGTTCCTCTTGTTATGTTTTAAAGTACTCGTATTCGTGTATACATGTACGTATGTTTGTGTTGTGGTTTTAATAGATGTTTCTTCTTCTTGTTTATCTTTGAAGTTGTTTTTTCTAATTTTAATAAATAACAAAAAACAACATTGTTTTTAGTTCTATATACAAAGTCAGCCTTATTTTATGTGGATTTATTTCTATTGTTATTTGTTTTATTATTTTTCTTCTTATTATTTAACTGAACTTTTCTTCGAAAGAGGGTGGTTTGTAACAGTGTATACATTAATATGCAATGTAATTAAATTTTACGGTTATTAATAATAACAATGATTATAATATGCAAATAATATGAACTAACAATTCAAATGTTGCGATAGTGATGCGTAGACATCGGATTTTGCATATTTGCATATTTTTTAATATTAAAGATACGAAGATTCTGATTGGACCAAAATTCGTTTCAAAGGAATCTAAATTCAATGGCAGGGTCATATTTCGTATTTATTTTGCATATTTGCATATTTTGCATATGCACAAAATATGCAAAAAATATGCAAAATATGCAAAAAATATGCAAAATATGCAAAAAATATGCAAAATATGCAAAAAATATGCAAAATATGCAAAAAATATGCAGAATATGCAAAAAATATGCAAAATATGCAAACAGATTTTGGCCGAAAATCGTCATAAAAGTCGTAAAATTGTCATTTAAAGTTGGAAAAACCATCAAAAAATACATAACAGTGTTCTAAACTAAGACTGTTGACCGTATAACGTCGATTATTTCAGCAGATTATTATGTTATTGAGACCATTTACGACAGTGTGGTGTAGTGTATTAAAACATGGTATCGTAATACCATTTTTATACCCTATACCACAATGTGGAAAAGGGTATTATAAGTTTGTTTTGGTAAAAATTCATGTAACACCGCGAAATATTCGTCGGAGACCCCCAATGTGGTATACCAATCTTCATATCTCGACGAGATAAAGCGATTTTGAGATGTGTGTCTGTCCGTCCGTCCGTCCGTCCGTCTGTCCATTATAAATTGTAAACACGCTCCAGGCCGCAATTATGGACCGATCGTCACGAAATTTTGTATGGAGGTCGGGTTCAGATCAGAATAGATCCCTATTCTTATTGGTGATGATCGAGAAATATTAAGCGGGTGAAATGGACCAAAAACTAAATTTTTATCCGATTTTGTAGCGGCTCTGTATGTCGCAATTATAGTCCGATCGCCTCGAAATTTTAAATAATGTAAGATTATATGACAAAGAAGAAGCTTGCAATTTGAGATGGTGATCGGATGATGTTTAGAGGGTTAAATGGACCACAACTTTTGTGTGAAAATTGTGAAAATTGTTAATATACCGGTAATATCTTTATTCCTGGACCACACATTCCGCCCATATAAATAATATTTGGAAGGACAACTCTTGCCCTTTCAATTAATGCCAATAATGTTGATTTATGTAGTCAGATAACAGAGTTACAGCCTAATAATATATATTGTAATGTAATCAAAATCATACTAGAGGTCGCAGTTATAGATCAATAGTCACGAAATTTTGCACGAGGTAGGGGCTTAAGTCGAAGAAGATGCCTACAATTTTTGATGATGACCTGATATTATTTAGCGGGTGCAATGGACCATTACTTTTGTATGCTAAATAAAAACATTTTATTTTTGGTCCATATTTGAATCCCTGGAGGCCATATACCGGCAAAGTCGCCTATATATGAACAATTAACTACCGATCTTTCCTCTGATGAAAATTGCAATAATATGTGTGCTTGGTAACGGACCTACTACCTAAGATATAATGAGTTTTGTGAAGAGAACCACATCTTCCTCCCATGCTACAAATTTCCTCTATCATGACAGACAAATTCCCAGTTCTTACAAATTGCGTGGATCCTGTCCAATTGTTCGAAATTTAAAGATGTAGCAGAAATTGCTAAACAACGCCAATTTTCAAATTTAAGAATATTTTTTAAAATGTACTGTATATAATTGTTCCACAAACATCCCAGTAGGGACAAGGGAGCCTTCTCTCATATCAATCAGAGCACCCCTATTAATATCAGCTCAATGATATGTCGACAGCGGAATTTTATGCAACACCTATTTTTGTAAAACTTGCATATTTTTGGCTTCTAATTAAATTCCAATCGAAATATATCACATATGCAAAAATATGCGAAATGTATAAATTATGCATATGCAAATATTATTTTTGCATATGGAAAATTTCTGTATTTCACATATTTTCGTGTGCTACATATATTTCAATAATATCTTCTAAAATATTTATGTGTACATTTTTCTGTTTGAAATTCACTTCAGACAAGTCAATAAAATAGAGAAATCTCTAACCAGAGCCACAATCTTCAAAATGTCGAAAATGGTGAGCTTTCGTTGTATAGGAGCTATATGAACGCTTAGACCTATACCGACAAATTTCAGATGGAAAGTTGAATACCCCCAATGAAGACTTAATACCAAATTTTAGCCAATTCGGAGGGATATTGAGACCATAACCTTCAAAGTACAGAAAATCGGTAGGTTCTGGTTATGGGAGCTATATGAAGACGTGGACATATAACGACAAATTTCAGGTGGAAAGTTTTTTTACTTCCAACGAAGACTGAATACAAAATGTCAGTCACTTCAGTTTGATATTGAGGCCACAACCTTCAAAATACCGGGTATCGGGAGATACGGTTCTATGGGAGCTATATGAAGACCTGGACCTATACCGATCAATTTCAGGTCGAAAATTTTGATGAACGAATACTTAATACAAACTTTCAGCCAATTCGATGGGATACTTAGGGCACAAAGTCTTGCATATGGTTTAGCATATATGTCAAAATATGCAAAAAATTAGGTCCAGTCCGTTCTAAAATTACTTATTGGTGCCACCATAGTACAATTGTTTGCACACCCGCCTTGCACGCTGAAGGTCGGGCGTTTGATTCCCGGCCAGCAAACATCAAATTTCCAACGATGGCAAAATACCCCTCAGTAAAGTTGGCGACATTTTCTGAGTATTTCAACCATGTACTCAACTACAGGTGGTGTTTTAAGACATGCCTTTCGGACTCGGCGATAAACAGTAGGCCCCATACTATTGCTGTAATATGAATCGTGGTACACGCCCTGTCCCTTCTGTGATGTTTGTGGAACAATTATTATATTGTTATTTAAACTTAATGTGATAAGGTTGCAGACTCCAAAAATGTATTTCTTACAATGAGCTTATTTGTCCAAAAGAAACTTTGATTTGCTGAAAGCTAACTCGCAGGGTAGTGGTGTAGGGTATCGTATGGTCGACCCTGTCCGACTATAGCCTTTGCTTACTTGTTTAATTATTAAACTATGTACAAATATAAAATTTGATAAAATATCAAACGTGTTATGTTAAATTCAATATTTTCTTGTTTGTAGCATCTTAATTTAATTTGTAGCATTGGGCTGGTTTTAACTCAAAGGACCAAATCGATCTCGGATTTTGTAGCCAGGGAGCCGCCTAAACCTTTTAGCATTGTTAGATTTTAAGATTGCCAAAGTTTGAGCACAATTCGAATCTGTTAACACGTGGTACTGGTGCCTCGAAGTTATGAAAATCTATTTTTTTGCTATTGGGCGACTTCGACGGCCCCTGTATGTGGAACGGTTAAAGCTACTTGCCCGTGTTACGCATGTAATTAAAAGCTATTCTGTTCTTAACATTTCTTGCTGAACAACAAAGTACGTAAGTGGTACTGAATTCGAGATAATAAACCCAATGTCCCGAAAAAGGCCTTAGGGCAAAAATGGAGTCTATTTAAAAAAAAACAACTTTTTTCTTCCTATATTATCAAATTTTTGCGAATGAAAACGAATATATTTTACTTTATTTGAAAATGTTGCCTATTAGGGCGAAGATCTATTTTAATATTAATTTTAATTCATTTCTCGTTGGAGTCGAACTTAATGACCGATGATGTTTGCAAGTGAAAAAGGAAAGCCGAAGATTCGAACCCCCACAACCACCTTTTGTAGAGACCCATCAGACATATCGGCCGTGGAATGGCATCGCTATCCATCAAACATTTCCTTTTTCAAATGCAATTTTGTTTTTACAACGATAGAAATTTGTACATTCATTGTATGGCTTCAATGACAAACTCTTGCTTACATTTTGTTCATACATATTTTAATTTACTTATGCCCGTAATTTCAACTACCCAGACGGTTAGGTAGCTACCTATTAGTTATCTTTACCTACGCGTTTGGTAATTTCTACATGCCATTTACCGAGGCGTGTAAATTTTGAAATCTTGTGGTAATATTGGTGATTTTCATTCATGATTTCGCAAAATCATTGCCACATAGAAGTGTTTTACAACTTTTAACACATTGGCAACGATTAACCAGGTAAAATCCTTGGTGTAAGTAACACGGTCGTTTTTGACTCGGTAACGTTACCTATGCGTTGAAATTATAAAATGTTGCATACACGGGAGATATCTGTGAACTCATAGATAACTACGCGTTGAAATCCATCTGGGTACAGATGTCAGCTTGGTGATGAACTCGACTCCTCACAATTTTCAAGTTATTTACCATCCTTTACCCCTCCTGGTAATTAATGTTCTGTGGTCAAGTTGCAGGATATTTTTCAAGAAATTCGGAGTTAAAGTTTAATCTCTTGAACAACAATTAAGTCTCACTTGTAATTATGCCTGGTAAACCTTTTTCTAGGAATTTCGGCAGTTGATTTTTGTAAGTTTGGATCGATTTTTTCTGGAGAAATTTCTATCTTTGTTTTGTTAAAATTTTTGTCGTCTTTTGGATCATTACGGTGTTTTGCACTATCAGATCAAACAATGCCTGACCAATAAGGTCAGGACTAAGGTACCACATATGATTTATCATATTGTTATTTCCTTTATCTGATAGTTGTTTGTGAATGCCTTTCGTATTAAGTAAATCTTCAATGCGGTTTAGGTCTTGTTTTGGACCTAAAAATATTTCTGAATATCGTTTTCACTATTTTTTGTATTAAACTCAATCTATTGTCTCTATTTTTTTACCTATTGATAATATTTACCCAATATATCCTGTATTATATCTATATAAAAATTATCTTGTTCATTATACGTTTTGTAAAATCAATAACCCAAATTCTCAATTATATTACTCAGTTGTTGTCGTGTGAGATACCAAATAAATAAATAAAATAGAAAAAAACATTCTGGGGGCGTCCAGCCTCGAACGATTTAAACGCAAGGTGCTCCTACGGCCTCTTGTTCTTGGGAAGTGGGCTGGGCAGTAGTTTTAAAACACTCTCGCCTACTTCGAACTTGGATTTATCAATCGCAGACTATTCTTATAGAAATCGCTTGAATATGTTTGGTTGATGTCCGGATGTGCTTCCAAACTTGCAGTCAAAAATCCCTCTCAACAATTTTCTTACAAGTTTGTACGGTGGTACAGAAGCTCTCGACCTAATATCTGCTCGAGCTGGTGAGACCCCATTTTTCTAGGCATTTGTACACTGCTAGTTCTTGTTTCTCCCATGAGCTACTGTCAGTTTCAGGAACGCCTAGGATTTGTTCTTTACCCCCATGTGATACCAGAACAGCAACCCGTTTTTTCCTCTCTGATTTGAGAATATCTGGTAATAGTTGTCCATGCCAGTGCACACAAATAGCCTCGTTCCTTGAAGCTGTTGCGTTTATTTTTCACGGTTTATTCTCCGCTGTTCATGGATAAAGCTTCTAGAGATCTAGAGATCCCCCTTACAGGGGTCCAGCACCAATGACAATTGCATAGTTACGATTTTCTTGAAGCCACGCTTGATTGCTTTCGGGACAGATGGTTCTTCAGATTCTACGATACGTTTATCATCAAAACATTGAAAATGTATTGAAATATGAAAACATTGACACACAAATTTCAGAAAAAGGAAATAACAACGTAATTAATAATCTGTGGTATCTTAGTCCTGAACTTGCTGACCTGGCATTGTTTGATCCAACGGTGCTAAACGCTGTAAAGAACCAAAAGGCGACAAAAATCTTAACAAAGCAAAGATTCGAATTTCTTCAGAAATATTCGATCCAAACTTCTAAAAGAGCAACTGCCGGAAATCCTAGCAAAAGGTCTGGCATAATTCTTGTTGTTCAAGAGATTAAACATTAACTCCGAATTTCTAGGAGGCGAAAAGGATGGTAAACAACTTGCGAACTACATACAGAGCGTTCTTCAAGTAGTCAGCTGTACCCACATAGCTCCAAAACCACATGATGTCTGACTCTCGAATAAATTTAATTTAGAACGAAATGTAAAAGACATTTGTTTTCATTCCAAAAATTTATAAAAATGAAGAAAATGTTTTTTTAATAGTCTCCATTTTCGCACAAAGGCGTACCTAGTCACGTTTTTCGGGACATTGGCTTTATTATCTCGAATTCTGTAATACGTACGTAGTTTGTTGTTCGGCAAGAAATGTTAAGAACAGAATGGCCTTTAATTTAATGCTTAATATGGACAAAAAGCTTTAACAATTCCAGAGAAATGGGTCGCCGAAATCGCTAAATAGCCAAAAAATCGAGATTTTCATAACGTCGAGGCCCCAGTGGCACATGTTAACATATTCCAATTGTGCTCAAACTTTGACAATCTTAAAATCTGACCAAACTAAAAACTTTATGCGGTTGCCGCCTTAAAAAATCCGACATCGATTTGTTCCCTTTGATTAATAACCAGCCCAACGCTACAAATTATTACAAAGAAAATATTGAATTTTATAATATGATATTTTATGATATTATGATATTTTATCACATTTTATATTTTTGCATAGTTTAATAATAAAAAAATTGTATTACAATACCATATTTTTATACCTTATACCACACTGTCACTGTAAGAGGTCTCGAAAACACAATAATCTGCTAAAAAAAAATCGACGTTAAACGGCCAACTATCTTAATTTAGAACACTTTGAAGATTTTTGACGATTTTTCTAACATTAATTGACAATTTTACGACTTTTATGACGATTTTCGGCCAAAAACTGTTTGCATATTTTGCATATTTTTTGCATATTCTGCATATTTTTTGCATATTTTGCATATTTTTTGCATATTTTTTGCATATTTTGCATATTTTTTTGCATATTTTGCATATTTTTTTGCATATTTTGCATATTTTTTGGCATATTTTTTGCATATTTTTTGCATATATTTTGCATATTTTTTGCATATTTTTTGCATGTTTTTGATATGACCCCAAATATCGAAAAATTGACCCTTAAAACGCCTAGATCCAAAATTTGAGTCCAATCGGATGAGAAATAAAAAACATGCAAAAATCCGATGTCTAGTGATGCGTAACGTACTATTTGTCTATGATTGTTTCAAGAATGTATTTTAAAGAATATTAAAGGAACACATTTGGTCAATGATGGATTTAGAAAAGGGAATTGATTTATTCTCAGAGAAAATTACAGTTGTGTCAATATAGTTCAATTGGACGATTTAGTTCTGGTTCCAATCCTCCTCCTCGTTTGTATGAAGAACTTCTTATACGTAATTGTATACCTTATTTTGTATGACATCACTCATACTTTGTGAAACTAGGACAGTTAATTAGGAACTAGATTGCCCAACTCTGGAGAAAATCAACTGAAACCGCCTTATGTGAACAACTGAATGTCTCCTCTATCCTAACTAATTGGATTGATAAGATACTGAATTGCACGTTCATCAATTCAAATATAGAAGAGAGTTCCGTAAGGAAATCAGCCACCAGAGGCGACCCACAGTGTGGTGTTTTGTCGCTCATAAAGTGGTTTTTAGGGGTGAATTTAGCCATTCTAGTTGTCAGAATTAATGCATGGTGCGTTAGTAAAACTCTCACGCTTGGCAAACCATGACCGTTTTCTTAGTGTCTTTAAGAAAACTAACTTATTTGTGGTCTTGCTTATGAAGGTAGTACGCTCTGTGAGAAGCAATATATCGTCGGTGTCATGCTTAAGTGTTCCATACGCCATTTGTCCGTTTTGAGATAATAGCATTTTAATGTTTTGCGTCACAACTGCGTGGAGCTGACTAAAGAAAATATTTATATTTTTGACTTGAAATATTAATAATAGTATATACAAATTTGCAAAAATATAGAGGAATATGTATTTGAATATAAAAGTTATAGAGATTTATCTAAAAAAAGAATTTTTGTCGATTTGTTCCATATCCACACATATGACACAAATGTGAAATATTTTAAATCACATAGAACAAATTGACAAAAAATTTTCCATCTTTGCCTCAAATTAAATACTTCTAAAGCGAAAGTTCACGTTCTGATTGTTGAAATGTGTTTTTAAACTTGTAAGCTTTTAAAATATTAACTTCATAACTGAAAAAAGTTTAAAGGCTAGAACAGAATCAATCGTCGCTTGCTTTGCATGCTTCCCAAATATCAAATTATAAAGGAATGCCAGAGCCTCCTAAAGGGGAACGCAGGCGGATTTGCAAAGAGGCTCTGGCATTCCTTTATAATTTGACATTTGGGGATGCAAGCAAAGCAAGCAACGATTGATTCTGTTCTGGCCTTAAGCGTTCGCGTCGATGCATGGATATCTCGGAAACTATATCAGATAGGAGAAACATAGAAACCACCTGTATCTCAAAAAGTCAAAAATGGCGTATGGAACACTTAAGCATGACACCGACGATATGCTAACAGAAGAATATCACTTTCTTTTAAACAAGGTTTAATACCAATGAGACATTGGTACTATATTGATATTACTATATTGATTATTTTCTACTTGGATTTTTTCTACCGATTGAGAATTCGAAATAACAAGTTAGAGTCACGACAAATCCTTCATACCCCCATTATTACAAGTCTTCTTATGTTAAGTTTGGATTTTACGAACAAATTTATAGAGTTCCGGTTAACTTTAAGTTAAAAGTGATCATTAGATTTCAAGGAGAACCTTCTTGTCATTGACTTTAAATGTGAAACTAATAAATCTAATGCCTCCAAATTTGATTATTTGCCGTTTTCAAATCCATCCAATAGTAAAGGAAAACATATAATAATGGTCCATAGGGTGATATCGTTGTACATTCCAATAAAAAATTACAGCAATTTCATTCTGTATAAATCGTTATATGGAGGTTATACCAAAATGTGGACATTTCCACCATTTTGATATTTTGATAGCATAATGTATCTAGAGCCGAAATCGGAAAGTACCGTTCTACACCAAATATAAACAATTTTTAGTAGAAATTGTTTTTCGGTTCTGGAATCTCAAAATACCAAACTACAATCAATTCTGGGGTCAAATGGGACTAATACCTTCAAAATTAATTAAAGCATCGACACGTTATTTTGTATGGAGCTTCTACCAAAAGGTGGACCTATATAGGTGATTTTCAATATCAAATGTTCTACAGAGCTACAGTACATTACACCAAAATTGTTTCCACCTACTTCAATTCGTTTGGACGCTAGAGTCATTTCCACAGACGCACGTTGGGGCAAGATTGAAAAAAACGGGTCTTAATTGAAAAATTGAAACACAAATTTTTGATAATCTGTCTTGACAGGGTTAACGAGTACAAAATTCTACCTCACTAGCCAAAATAGCAAAGTCGTATGTTGTTTACTTTTCGTGTAGCACAGTGTTAAAGTTGAACATATTTTTAAAATTTAAGAAACAGGTGAAAATTATTAAGTTTTGCTGCTTTTAAATCGCCATAACGTAGTTTTTTCTACATAAACTTGGCATTTTCAAAAAAGATATTTCAAGCAGAGGTAATTCTTAATATTTTAGGAAAAAATTGTACTGAAAAAGTCTTGTAGAAATGTGTTTAAAAAATTCCTCAAAATGTGTCCAGATTTTGCATAATTTTGAAATGTATTGGAGTATAACAAAAAAGAGTGTCGAGAAGGTCGTGAGATTTTTTTTTGTATTTTTCTCTTGATTGTTTTCTTTGATATTGCGCAAACAAAACTTGCTCCTTGTTTGCTCATTTTGAGTTATGTCAAAAATGGTGGAAATAGCTGTGGGTCAAATGTTTGCATTTTGGGGTTTTTGTCTTCATTTTCCCTGTTACTGTTGCACAGTATGTCGTGTTTTGGTTTAATGTCTGTAGTCACCCTACATAACACAACTTGTGCAGGTCTACCATTATGTTATAGTTAATATATATAATGATTTATATAAAATGATGGCGATACACAAGGGGTGAAATAGCAAAAAATGGAGATTAATTAAAATAAATTAAATTCGGTTTTTTGTATAACTGTCGTTACATGGTAATATGGTACAAAATTGTAAGTCTTTAACCAACATGTCAAGATCATATATTGTTTACTTCTACAGTTACACTGTCATAAAGCTAAAGAATTTTTAATAATTTAAAGAGCACCATAAACAATTAAATTAAATTTTGGTATATAAAGAGTAATATTTTTTACGCATCAAAAGTGCCCCTTTTAGAATGGAATCGTCAACTTCAGTTAGGAATCTAAGTCTTAGAAAAACATATTTATGGCAAAAGAAGTTTAGAAGCATGTTAAAAATTAATTTAAAATGTAGCCATTTTCCCTATTTTTAAAAAGTATTTAGAGTTAAAAAAGTAGCGGAATATTTTATATGGAGCTTATTCCAAAACGAGAATATATAGAGATGATGTTTGATAGAAATATTTTCAATCCCTTCAAAATGTACAATTCACAATTTGAACCAGTTTAGTTGCAATATATGCATATAATATTCGAAAACTCCCAAATTTGACTGCACCTCTATATGGGGCCTATACCAAAACATTGACCTATATTGAAAAATTTTCACACTATGAATTCTTAGGCATTCAGAACTATAAATCCTAATTTTCAGATAAATGTACTAAAAAATGTGGTCAAGACCCTCGAAATACATAAAATCGGGAGATACCATTGTATGGGAGCTACACTAAAATATTGACCTAACTTAATAATTTTTTGCCAAATATTAGCTTAACCAATAATTTATCATATTAGAAGGTTTTGGATTCATCAAATAAGAATTGAAGGCAAAACCGTAAAAACACTTCATAGTATTTATGGTACCCATTTATGAGGGCTTCGAATATACCTCTCCAATCCCTCAATTTGCACCAAAACTGTGTTCCGTTATATTGATTGAAGTGTAAGCATTCGAAAAATATTAACATTAGATCACTCAAATGCTTCCCTGAATTAATCTCCGTTTTTTGGAATCTTGCCCCAATGTGAGACGGTCGGACATGGATATATCAATGTATAATTGTACGCTGTTCAAGAATATATATTCTTTATGGGATCTAAAAGGATTATTTTGAGGAGTTACAAACGGAATGACAAACTTAATATACCCTCCATTATATGGTGGAAGGTATAAAAAAGGATACATACCATACCATGGCGCTTTTTTGCATTGTTTTAAGTAAGTGTCCTAAGGACGATTTAGATTGAGTTTCATGTGGGTTAATTCAGCATCCACTGTAATTCATAATTTTGTGTAACTCAGATGCAGTTGTAGACCATTCGTGATATTGAACAACCATAGTACCTGTCGTACAGACATAAGGCCCTCTTGACGTAGCAAAAAGGCTAATTTGCTAATAAAAATAGTGAATGTCTGGGTGAGGGTTTCGTGTGTAAAGAAGAGATATTTAGGTAAAAGGGGATCTATTTTTATAAAAGACAGCCCACCTGAGAATGATAAATATGTGTGTAGGCGGACCGTCTTCTTGTAGGGGGTCGTTTTAATAAAATGCTACTCGTGGTATGTTTGATTTAGATAACGGGAGTAATTTATGTTTGGGTGCCACCGTGGTGCATTGGTATGCTCACCCGCCTTGCACGCTGAAGGTCGTGGGTTCGATTCCCCTGCCAGTAAACATCAAAATTTTCAACGGTGGCAAAATACTCCTCAGTAATGTTGGCGACATTTCCTGAGTATTTCAGCCATGTAAAACTTCTCTACAAAGTGGTGTCTTAAGACACGCCGCACAGTGTTGCCGCGTGGACAAAAATCAAAAATTGTGATGCTAACTTTTACATATGTTTATGATTTTTTCTTACAGTTAAAACATCCCATACAACGAATCTGAAAGAATTTTGTCGATATGTGCATCCATAATGAAGTTATAGACCTTTAAATATGAAAAATGTTTTCCAGGTAATCTAAAGCGGTAATCAAATGAAAATTAGAAATTTTTGGATGAGGATTTGATAGGTGGGCTATAAATATAAAATTTTAGTACAAAAAGTTGACATCAACTGCGCATGGGCAATGTACCGTTATCAAGAAATCAAAATTTAAATTTTAAAAAAAGAAAATTCAAATTCTTATTATTTAGTAGAGCAGATCTTTTGATTGCCACCTATTGCCACCTCGGCTCTTATTATCCGTTAATTGCACCTCTCTTCCAAATAAAAAACTCTCTTCCAAATAAAAAAACTTCCCTGCAACCTTCTGAGATATATCGGTTCAGATTTTATATAACCCCCATATATATCTTTCCCGATTTAGCTACAACTTGTTCAATTTTGATCGGATAGCCTTCAAATTTAGTACGTGTTATTTTCTGAGGCCCTTGAATAGCTACACCGATTTTCACAAAAATAGTTTCAGATTTGGATATAGCCCCCATATATATCTATCCCCGATTTTGCTATAACTCTGTCAATTTTATTCTAATAGCCTTCAAATTTTATGTGCGATATTTTCTTAGGCCCCTGAATAGATTCACCGATTTTCGTAAAAATCGGTTCAGATTTGGATATAGCCCCCATATATATCTTCCCCCGATTTTGCTATAATTCTCCTAAATTGTTGATGAATAGCCTTCAAATTTAACATGGGATGTTCCTCAAGCCCCTGTTCAGTTTTACCGTGGACCTAGGTTGATGAATGTTTGCACAAGTACTTATGAGGGCACAGGAATGAAAAAAAATCAAATTTCGCCGGATGTCACTCAATTACGGATAATTACGTCATATTTTCCTAATTTAATCAATATTACACATACATTGCGTGTTTAGTGAAAATATATATGAGAGCTATATCCAAATCTAAACCGATTTTTTTCAAAATCGGTGAAACTTAAAAAGGCCTTAAGAAAACATCCCATGTTAAATTTGAAGGCTATGTTTCAAAAATTGAGCGATTTATAGCAAAATCGGTGAAAGATATACATGGGAGCTATATCCAAATCTGAACCGATTTTTACGAAAATCGGTGAAACTACTCGGGGGGCATAAAAAAATATCACATATAAAATTTGAACGCTATTCGATTAAAATTGACCGAGTTATAGCAAAATCGGGGAAAGATATATATGGGGGCTATATCCAAATCTGAACCGATATGGACCAAAGTTGAAATTTTTCATTCCTATGCCCTTATAAATACTTGTGCAAAAATTCATTAACCTAGGTCAACTCCTTCTATTTTTGTCCACTTTTGTATGGAAGCGACAACACTGTGCGCCGTTCGGACTCGGCGATAAACAGTTTTTTTAGCACTTTAGCACTTTATAATTAAGATTTTGTGTAATCTTAGGTTAAAACTCGTCAAAATAGCATACATGGATACGACGATGTAAAAAAGTCATAACCCTAATGTGCACTCTGCTTCTCTCTTTTACACACGAGTCTATATTACAATGTGACTTGTACTATTTGTTAAGATCATTTGTTTACTTTTAATAAAACAGTGCATATAAAAGATTCCAGAAAAAAAGACGTTGTTTTTCTTAGAACACTAGATCCCAGTTTATCAGGGTCCATGGAAAACACCCCAAATAGCAATTGATTCAAACAGGTACATACATATATGGAAAACAACAAGAGAACTAGTAGGATATATTTTGGTCAGTTCGTCTTCATAACAAAAACATCGAAAATTGGACAAATCAAATCAAAAGCGATCGATTTTTTAAATATATAAACTACACAGCTAATGTCCAATTACATTAGCGTGGTTTTACAAAAATCGATGTCGGATTCTTTTAAGCGGCACCCTTCTAAAGTTGCCAAAGTTTGAACACAATCCGCATATGTTAACACGTGCCACAGGGGCCGCAAAATTTCCTTGGCCCTGTATATTGCTAATATTAAAATCCGAGATCATTAGGATTAGTTTTTAGTTTATATTTTTTTGAAAATAGTCTGAAAGATGCGTCGGCGGCTTCATTCAGCAACGAAAGCTTCAATCATATTATTTGGAAAATTTGCCCCATAACCCTTTCAAGTGGAGCACTTGTTGTAAATTTAGCAGCTTACATTGCGATTGGTCTTTTTTACGAAGGTACAAAATAATTGTTATTTTATTTGAGCTCGATCGGAGTGAGCTTTGAACAAAACGCACACGAATATGCTTAAAAAATCGACCAAGCACGAATTGCACTGGCAGAGAGACGTGCGGCCGAGTGTACTCGTGAAGGAAGAATGTTGCCAAGGCAACACCAAAGTTCCATTTCACAAGCTGCATCGTCGGCGGAAGAGCTCCTGTATGGACCAGGAATAGATGAGTCCTTGTAATTTTACCAAAAATACATTTTTTATTCATGTAAACCGAAATAAAAACTTAAAACGCGTTTTTCTCGAAATGCCATTTTTGAAGTAGGTGCCTACGATAGCTCGAAAACGGATAGACTGATCTTCGTATGTTTTGCTAAGCTTATTAAATACATAAAAACCTTATCTTCAAGCGAGACAGATTTTTTTTATTTTTTTTGGCCGATTTTTGGGCAGAAATCGTTCCATTTTTTCGTTAAAATCGAAATTTTGACTTTTACAGGTCACTATTTTTGTTAAAATAGATTTTTGAAAATTCCTTCTCGTTAAAGACAAGATTATTAGGTTCTTTAAACGCGCACCAAAATATAGCATTTCCAAATTAAATGAAACCTTTTCCAAATTGAATGAAACTTTTTCCAAATTGAATGAAACCTTTTCCAAATCAAATGAAACCTTTTCCAAATTGAATCAAACCTTTATTTTTATTGAAAGAAAAAAGCCACAATTTTCAACAATTTTTTACTTAAATTCTAATCATAAATAATGACATAAGAGTGTAACTCGCTGCATGTTTTGCTTCCTTGAACTTAAACATTTTATAATTTTTGAGCATCAATTAAGGTTATAGCGAAATAATGCTAAAGAGATAATTAAAGTTTAAAAAATTGCTAATAAAAACAGGGCTAATTGTATTACCTAATGAAGTGGTTCACGATTTGCTGCTTGTGGAATTTTCATGCTATGCTCAATCACGTCAACGATATTACGATCTATTGTCTGATCGCGTAGTACCACTCTGGCACACAATTTTATTTTTGAAAATGCCTTTACTATTGGGTTCAACGTTGCTGAATATGGCATTAAAAATTTAAAATTACACCGGTTTATTTCTATCATGATGTGTATTCGTTTACTTATTAAGTTATTGCATAAAAATTATACTGAAAAAAAAACTTTCAAAAATAAAATTGTGTGCCAGAGCGTACTACGCGATCGGACGATAGATCGTAATACCGTTGATGTGATTGAGTATTGTGTCAAACACCTCAAACAACAGACTATGAAAACGCGACAAAATCGATTAGTTCTCAATCAGGGTCGTACCCAACATTATCTGAGCGACATTTTTAAAGAATATTTCGAAGCTGAAAAACGTTATCATGTGGTAATTTTATAGCGGTTCTTAAAATAAGGGACGAAAAGGACATTGACGAAAGCGAGTTAGAAAGTCGAAATGCTCTACGAAAATAATCCTCATTCGATTTGACTGAAGACAAGTCATTTCATAAATAAGCTAAAACAACTGTTAACAAAGATAAACGTTAATTTCAGATGTCTTATATGGTCTTCAGCAGAAACTTAATCACGCCAAAACTCGGAACTTCGACTCACGGCGGATCTGTCCTTCGGGATTCATAATATACTCACCAAGGGCTTTCATCCCCAAAAGGAATTATCTCTGCCCCAGATTTTCACCTCCATTTTGTGTCACAGTGTTATTTGGAATTTTTTAAACCTAAATTCTCTATTTAGGATTATTTCGCTATAACCTTAATTGATGGCCAAAAATTATGAAATGTTTATGTTCAAGGAAGCAAGACATGCAGCGAGTTACACTTTTATGTCATTACTTAAGATTAGAATTTAATTTAGAACTTCGTTGAAAATCCATATATTTTTTATTTCTTTATCTTTTCAAAATATTCTGGATTTTTTCTTTCAATAAAAATAAAGGTTTCATTCAATTTGGAAAAGGTTTCATTTGATTTGGAAAAGGTTTCATTTGATTTGGAAAAGGTTTCATTTAATTTGGAAAAGGTTTAATTTAATTTGGAAAAGGTTTCATTCAATTTGGAAATGGTTTCATTTGATTTGGAAAAGGTTTCATTTGATTTGGAAAAGGTTTAATTTAATTTGGAAAAGGTTTCATTCAATTTGGAAAAGGTTTCATTTAATTTGGAAATGCTATATATGAAGGTCGGCCCATTCGTTTTCGAGCTTTTACAAAAATGGATTTGGCAGGCAGGCATTTACCACAAAACTGTGCAATATTTTTCAACACCAAAAATTCCAAAGGTGGTTTAAGATGTGCTCTTTCATAGGAATAAAAGATTTACCTAAAAATATTGGTAGTTTTTTTCAGAAAAAATAATGAAAATTGATTTTTTTGGCCAGCACAACTAGGGATTTTTTAGTAAAGAGGAGGTCACCGAGGTTTCTATGGTGTTTACGAACTTTTGCGATGTAATTCATGCCCCTTTTAGTATTTTTCCCGTATTAGTTATTTTTGGACACTTTTGATTGTTTTGATTGAAGGCATTTGAATCGTCAATTTTATATGTTAACGCCACCATTATGGTCTGTTCCAGTACTGCAAAAATCTACTAATTTGTACTATTTTTTCCGATAACATAAAGGAAAAAATGTTATCGTAGTAAAAAATAGTAGCTTCTTGCAGGTTCTGGAACACAGCATTTGTAAGAAGGTCTACACCTGGTCGGCTGTACTTATTGTCCGACATTATATGTCAGTTGCAGAACTTGCAAGAATTTACAAATTTTAACTTCGATAACATTTTTTCCATTATGATATCGAAAAAATAGTAAAAATTAGTAGATTCTTGCAGTTCTGGAACTGACCATATATACCTACTTCGTACTATTTGTCAAAAACCTCATCCATTTTCAATTCGCGCTATCATCAGTAAATGATTACCAATGAGTGATGAATCACTTAATTGTCTTATTAAATGAAGGAGAGAAATAGGTTGCCTTAGTAAATCAACAGACCAGTTCTATTAGATAATACTAAAAGTAACTAAAAGTAATCCTCCGTTCCTTTAGGTGTTAGAAAACATGTAATAACACTGTTCAAGACAAAAAATGCAAACAATTTCTAATACGAGAAGGTACATATATTTCTAAAATATTGATTAAATTCAATTTAATTTTGTTAACTTATGTTTATACCAAATCAACCCAGAATGCGATGCGATGCATATCCGTTAAAGGAACATCAGGTTTATCTAGTTTCCCTTTGTATGATACATAGAAACGCACAAAGAGATAATACCCCTTACCGCAGTGTGGTGTAGGCTATAAACATTAATTCGGCTTTGCTTTTTCATTTTATGTCCTCGTCTAAAAATGGGTATTTTTTGCTTTTCCTTTACTGTAATTCTTTTACACTCACTACACCACAATTTGGTAAGGGACATTATGTCTTTGTGTATTTGAATGTAACATGCAAATTAGTACTAGGTAGACCTAAAGCACCTTTTACATATACATAATATGCATGAACAAGTAAAAACGGCGTTAATTTGTATACACTTCAGCTGAATTTCTCTCGTTTATGGAAGTGCTAAGCACCCCGTCAAGGCTTATTCGTTGGTGGAATATTATATGATTATATGGAAATCATAACTGTAATGAATATCATATTATGATTAAAAGCTGAAAATAGCGTAGAATCCTCTGCTATAGCGATTAAAAAGTGGGCCTATATCCACATTTCGCTGTTGGAATGGTCGTCGTTATTCAAATTACTATAGAAAAATATATTAACATATTCCGATTGTGTTCAAACTTTGGCAATCTGAAAATCTTGCAAAACTTAAAATTTTAGGGGGGTGCCGCATAAAAAAATTCGACATCCATTTTTTAAAACCACCCTAGTGTTCATGTTTTGGTATAACTTCCATAAGCGGTCTTACTCGATTTAATTTATTTTTAGATTTTATCTGCATTATACGTCTGAATTTGCTTAATTTGGAACTTAGGGCACAAAATAAATAAACTTCTCCACCAAAAGTTGTGGACATAGGACCACGTTTTGGTATAGCTGAGACATAAGGGTATTTCAGATATTTAGACGTTATTATCTAGATTTTCGACCTAAATTGGATGCATTTTGACAGAGGTCAATAAATCGTTTATACCCTCCACCATAATATGGAGGGTATAATTAAATTTGTCATTCCGTTTGTAACACATCGAAATATCATCGGAGACCCTATAAAATATGTATATTTGATCAGGGTAAAATTCTTAGTCGATATAACCATGTCCGTCTGTCGGTCCGTCCGTCCTTCTGTTGAAATCAAGATACAGCTCGCTATTTGTAAGATAGAGCTTTGAAATTTGGTATAGAAATTTCTATTACTCCTAGGATGTTTGGCATTGCAAATGGGCTACGTCCACGTAGCTGGTCCACGTTTTTTATAGCCCCCATAGAACGGTACCACCCGATTTTCGGTATTTTGAAGGGTTTAGCTTCATTATCACACCGAAATGGGTGCAATTTGGTATTAAGTGTTCGTTGGTGGTACAAAACTTTCCCCCAGAATTTTGTTGGTATTGGTCCACGCCTTCATATAGCCCCCATAGAACGGTACCTGCCGATTTTCGGAATTTTGAAGGTTGTGGTCTCAATTTTCAGTCTCCACAGTGAAACATCTGACAATGGTATGAGGCTGATAGAGTTTGCAGCTGCAAAAAACATGGTAGTTAGCAGTACCAGATTTAAGCATCTCGATATTCATAAGGACACCTGGCTGTCTCCAGATTAAAGAACAAGTAATCAAATTGATCATGTTGTGATAGATAGAAGACATTCATCGAGCGTGTTGGATGTACGATCGTTCCGAGGCGCAAACATTGATTCGGACCACTACCTTGTTGCAGCAAAGGTACGTACCCGTCTAAACGTTGCAAATGAAGACACAACGCGGAAGTTGGACATCGATAGGCTGCAAACACAACAGATAGCCACAGCATATTCCACTCAACTAGCCCAATTGCTTAATGCGAGCACTCGTTGTCCCGATAACATAACAACACAATGGCAAAATATTGCCCACTCCATGCAAACAGCCGCAAAATCCATACTTGGATTCCAGAGACCTCCACAAAGGCATTCATGGTATGACCAGGAGTGTCGTGCTGCTACCGAAGAGAAAAATGCGGCACATGGAGCTACTTTACAATCAGTAGCAACGCGTAGCGCACGAGAGAGATATCGCAAGAAAAAGAGAGAAATGGAAAAGCGGGAGTGTGAAAAAATCGAGATGTACAGGAGCCAGAATGAAGTCCGAAAATTCTACCAAAGAGTGAAACATCAAACAGATGGCTTTGATACAGGCACATCCTCCTGTAGAGACCAGCACGGTAATCTGGTAATAGATACAGATAGCGTGCTCAGGATATGGAAGGAACATTTCTCCAATCTGCTGGTATCCAATAGTAGCGAAGACGATGATACCACAGATCCAATGCCAGAAGATGGTATAGAATGTATACCGCCCGGCCAAGATGATGTAAAAACAGCAATCAACCGGCTGAAGAATAATAAAGCAGCAGGAGCCGATGGCTTACCAGCCGAGCTGTTTAAAACCGGAGGCGACGCGCTGATAAGGTGTATGCATCAGCTAGTTAGCACCATCTGGCAGGAAGAACGCGTACCCGACGATTGGAACCTGAGCATCCTGTGTCCCGTCCACAAGAAAGGAGATAAGACTGTTTGCTCCAATTATAGGGGCATAAGTCTTCTCCTTATTGCCTATAAGATAGTGTCAGGGATATTGTGCGAACGACTAAACCCAATGGTCAACGAAATAATTGGACCATACCAATGTGGCTTTAGACCTGGCAAGTCCACCATTGACCAGATATTTACCCTGCGGCAAATCCTGGAGAAGACCCAAGAGATGCATATCGACACATATCACCTTTTTGTCGATTATAAAGCAGCAGTCGACAGTCCCCTCCGATCAAAGGTATTCCATGCAATGTCTGAATTTGGTATCCCCGCAAAGATCATCCGGCTTTGTAAGATGACTTTAACTGATACTAGGTCCTCAGTTAAAATTGGAAAGAACCTCTCCGAACAGTTCAGTACCAAAAGAGGTTTCAGACAAGGAGACAGCCTTTCGTGTGACCTATTCAACATTTTGCTGGAAAAGGTAATACGAGATGCAAATGTCAAAAGAAATGGCACAATTTACACCAATAGCCACATGTTACTTGCTTATGCTGATGACATAGACATCATGGGACGATCAGTAAAGGAAGTAACTGATACCTTTAGGAAGGTCGAAGCAGAATCTGCGAAAGTGTGTCTGGCGGTAAACGGTGAAAATACCAAATTTATGGTGTCGACGCGCAAAGCGTCCATAGAGCTCGGACCAACTGTGGAAGTTGGTACCTATAATTTTGAGGTAGTTAAAGACTTCGTCTACCTCGGCACTGCCATAAACACAACAAACAACATCAGTTCTGAAATAAGAAAAAGAATTGTATTGGCCAACAGATGCTACTATGGTTTAAGTAAGCAATTTAAAAACAAAGCCACATCTCGTCAAACAAAAATAACACTATACAAAACGCTGACACTACCCGTGCTAATGGATGGCTCCGAAGCATGGGTACTTGCGCAAGCAGATAAGGCAGTGCTTGGTGTGTTTGAGAGGAAAATTCTTCGAAAGATCTACGGGCCGATTTGCATTGACGGTGAATATCGACATCGTATGAACCACGAGCTATATCAGATATACAAATACATGAATATGGTTAAACGTATCGAGATGCAACGATTGCGTTGGCTAGGCCATATCATAAGAATGAGCGATGATGAAACCGCTAAAAAGGCGTATGAATACATGCCACATGGCGGTGCACGCAGAATTGGCAGGCCAAAGAATAGATGGCGCAAACAAGTTGATGAAGAGATGACAAGGGGCGGTATTCCAGAATGCGAAGCGAAAAACAGAGAGGATTGTAGATCTTTTCTTAGTTCGGCCTATGGAACAAATGTTCTGTAATGGGCCAGCTAAGTAAGTAAGAGTGTCAATTGCCAACAACAAATGAATATTTCTTTAAAGAAAATGTATTTTTAGGTTTAAATCGCATGCTTTGTTATGTTCAATATTTCCTTCACCAAACAAAAAATTAAAAAAATAAGTATTTTTTCCGCAGGGAGGGCACCTTCAAAAAAGTTATATAACTCAAAAAATACAGTAAATCGCAACTTGGTATATTATATAGTTGATTCAGAATCCTTTGCTGAAGATATTCCCGATGGCAGAATTTCAGACAAAGTTGGACGATTATGTAAAAGTCTATAATATAAAACTACAATTTTGTAAAAAAAAAATTATGAAGAACATTATTTCTTAAAACAGAAAGTACACACCGCCACCATTCCACTGAATATCATATCTATGTATTTGATTATTATCAAACTCTTACAAATTGCGTTTAATTCTGCTCTGAGTTTTAATCTTTTTCACATTTTTTATTTTGTCTTCGAAATTTTGATTTTAACTTCGAATTATATCGCGAGTTTTGAATATTTTTGAAAACAAATTGCACATCCATAGAATTGGACACGTTTTTTCTTCGAATTAATTTTTGAATACTCTCGTTATTGAAAATACAAAAATCTTCTTTTTGCCTTAAAAACATGTCCAAATTACCTATAGTGCAATGATGAGAATTATTAAAACATTACTAAAATAAAAACCCTATTTCCCGAAAACTTTTTCGAAGAGACAACCGGGGGATTCTTTTATGTCATCGCAGCTCATTGATGGGATAACTTATTATAGAGAATTTTTTATATATGAAATACCGGTTAGCATTTTGTCAATGCCGAAAATTGTGATGTTCTGGTCAGAAATTAAACAACTCGCCTTCGTGTGCAGGGCGGACATCGCTGTACCGCAGTAAGACCCGCTTGCTTATAACCGGTTAAAATAATCAACAATCTAACAGAATATGAGCTGTATTTGACTTCACATTTTAGACTTACCTCTAACAAATGAGGAAAATGGTAAAAATAAAACTGACCTTCGAATTGAATATTAGATTAAAACAGACCAAAAAAATATGTTTTACGCGAAACAAAGGGATTTACAAGCATATGCTTTATTATTTCCAAAGGCTTTCAAAATTTATTATTTATTTTTGTTATTAATATCTAGGTATATATGTATGTCAAATAAATATATGCTTCATAAATCACTACTAACTATGTGTATTGTATGTATCTAATAATGTCAACTAACCTAGCAACCTTTTTTTGCAATGGGTGTGATCAATGTATGGATCTTTGTTATGTTTTTCTTTTTGTTTTTGTATTTTGTGCGTTAAATAGATTTTTATTTCATGAAGTTACAAAGGCTACACTAAAACAGTTTTACTATGAAAACATGATGATGCAATAATTAAACACCATCTAGGCGTATAACTTTTCAAAGATTTGGAACAAAGAAATCATACGCCCCAATAATCACAATAAACAGAGGGCTGTTTTGAATTTGTTTGCGGAAATATTTTGTAGAAATTACCTGAAGATAATGAATGCAAAGTTATTGTTTTACCTGTAGCCTTTGTATTTTACAATAATTTCGAATGATCACAACTTGTATAACAAACATTTCTTTGTGTTTTTTTTGTAAATATTAAATATTTTATTATTATCATTGTTCATGTACAAGCCTAAATTTGTAATTATTTATTATTAAATTTAATTTTGTTTTATTATTTATGTTCATATTTATTTCTGTATATGAAGGGAGTATTGCTTCACAGTTTTGCCAATATTAAACACAAGAATTCAGTTAGAGTTATGAGATTATTATTATCATTTTATTCATTTAAAGAACCACAAAATCGATGGAATAAATATTGTAAACAATGGTGGGATATATTTTTCTATTTAATATTAAGCTTTTCGTATATGTTTTTTATATTGTTGAGTTTGGTTGTAATTTTGTATAGGGTATGAAATAAACTATAAGTAAAAAGGGGAAATTTTTATAAAATCAGTGATCCACTACACCACTACTATCCTTACGATACAATGTACTAATATTATATTGTGGTGTATATAGAATGAAACAGGCGGATTTTGGTAAACAAAAATGATTTGGTAGATTTTATCCATATTTAATAACATATGTTACCCCAAAAGTCTCCTGTATAAGATAGTGGTTTATGAATTTATTCTGAAAATCATAATTATCAAAAGTTTAAGCTTTGTAGTGGTGTAGGAAATATGTAAAATAAAACTTATTATTTGACTATGAAATCCGAAACATGGAGTAATGTTGTTGTTTCTATATTTCAAACGATTGTATCTAAAATGCGTCTATGTTGTAAAGAAACAGGTGATTATGTGATTAACATTTTTTTTGTTCAAAATTATTGCCAATAATATTCCCATAATTTTTTATTGAATTTCTACAATAGGCATCATGACAAAGTTCCCAGCCACAATGACAATTTGTTTTTTTTTTACTCTCAAAAAAACTTCTCTTATACAATATAGTTGGTTTTGAAACAAAGTAGATTTTTCATTCATTTTATGTTACAGTAATAAAGTATTTCTTCTTTTTGTGTATTGCAATTTTTTTCTTTGGAGTTACTTTTACAGTGGCCTTACGCATTTATTTTTAGTTCTTTTTTCATATATAAACTAGTCTAAAAAACAATATTTTCAATATCTAATATATAATATTAAATGTTGTTGTTTTTCTAATTTTTTTTTCTAAATATAATTTGCTTCCTTTATTTTTAATGTATTTTTGCAATTTATTTCACATTTTTTGGGTTGTTGTTGTTGCTGATTACCTCAAAATATTATTATTGTTGTGTAACTAAAAAAACTTATGCAGCCATTGCTAGAGTATTGTACAACGTCCTTTATTTCTATTTGATTGTGTGAAATCAGTGCCAATGGCACTTGCCCCCGTACTGGTACAACCCATTAATTCACGAAATACATCACCAATTTTGTAGTTATATCTGTGGGAAAAATAAAAATAACGGGAAAAGGGAAGGTAAGCTAAGCGAATATTGTTACACAATATAGTCCAAAATGTTTTTTAATCTTGTTGATAAAAAATAGGAAATGGTACTTACTGTGCGGAGCATTCGACATAGCCACAGCGCCAATGTTTCCGTACTAAGGTTGAAATATCTTTAAGTTCCTACGAAACAAACGGAATAGAAAATATTACATTTAAGTAAGTCGGAAAAAATTATTTTTATAGCCTAACATTTTTAAAAATTTTACATTTCTAAATTATTTTTTGAGATGCTTAGCATAATTATCAATAGAGGCGGACCTGTCATAAATAAAGAATTTAACGTTATGTTTATCATAACTGCGATAAGCTATCTACCGGTCCATACTTCGGTACTAAAAAGGGACAGCCATAGTAAGTAAGGAATGAGGAAAATTACTACGGAAATCGTGGCCTTGTTCAAGCTTAGAGCAAAATTGAATTCTGAAAACAGGCTTTTAATTTACAATGCTCTAATACACCTCCCCCTTGACTATTTAGTTACTGCATATGGTCACAAAGTAACAAATGATTTAAAGTCTCTTCAAAACTTGCAAAACACACTCTACGCTGAGTTTTTAAGCTGCCCTCAAGGTATAATACGTTATCTTTGTATCGAGACTATGGAAAGTCAATTTTGCCTATTAGTGGTTTATACAAAAAACAATGATTAATGTATGTTCACAAATCTGTCAAAAACATAAGCACTCGATCAATTATTTTTGATGATAGCTCAAATATATTTAATACTAGAAATGCTACTAATCTTAGAATTCCGCGATGTAGACTTGAATTGACAAAGCAAAGCACTGATTATTCTGGAAGTGTTGAGTGCAACAACTTGCCGTCTTTTGTGAGACGTAACTAAATTTCAAAACAAGCTTAAAAGATTATTTATTATCAAACTTGACATTTGTTATTTTCTGACATTTGTTATTTTCTTTTTATTTATTATTATTTTAACACATTTGTACATATTTATTTCACTTTATAATGCATTGTAATTTATTGATATCTAATTGAATCGAACTTGCACTATAATTTATTAATGTAATTGAATTGTTATTGTTGCCAGCTGGCCCATTTATGTCATTTTTGGCGCGGGGCTAAATGACTATTGTTATTCTTTTTTGAATCTGTTAATAAATGCATTTCTGAAAAAAATATCCTACTGCCATTTACTGTATTTATCTTTAATTTTTTTGATGTTATTTTAACATTGTCACTAGGAAAATTATATTTATTTTTATCCAAGTCACGGTGCTCTTGAAGCAACTTTAAATGAAACAAGCTTACACCTGGGAAGTTTTTGCGGATTCTGAAACTACAATGTTCATAGATGAGAAAAATAAAAAAAAAAAACAAAAAAATAGCCAGATCGATTTTTAAATAAATCGCGGTCAAAGTTCACATTTTTAGGGTTTTTTTGCTTGGAAACCGCAATTCCTATTCGAATGAGATCGGAGAAAATATTGTTCCTGTGAAAATGTTCTACAAGATTGACTTTTATGACATTTTCGTAGATTTTACCATATTTGTACCCTCAGCCTTTAGGCTAGAAAGGGGGCATATGGCAAAAACCAAAAATCCTTCAATTCCATTTGAAAAAAATTAAAAAAAATTTTTGTGAGCACATCTACAATTTTTGGCATAGAGGTTAAGAAAAAAATTCTGGTTCCAAATCTGTTCGCGTTCACAAAATTGGACGATGCGCGAAAAATTCATTGCGCATTTTATTCTCATGTAAAAAAAAAATTTAAAATATCTTATTTGTTGTTATGAGAAAATGTATGCATAAATCGTTAACCGCATGTTTAAATAGTTATTAATTTTATTATTATTTTCGCGGAAAATCAACAAATAATAAAACAATTTTGAAGTAAATCCAAATTATCCTGTCCCAGAGTACGTACAAACCCTCAAAAAATAAGTTAAAAAATATATGCGGAATCTAGACAATGCGTAGAAAAATATGATACCAAATTTATAGAGATTGGGTACATAAATTGCATATTATAGCAACAACAAAGGATAAAAACTTATTGTTGGAAAATATTGTTGCAAATATTTTTTTTGGTTTGATTCGAAAAATTAGAAAAAAACTATAACTTCAACTAAACTAAAACTTCAACTATTTCGCTAAAATCCCATACAATAATTAATGTGTACTGCTAAAACGTCATCAAGACATATGGTTTACCATCGTGAAAGCTTATTTGCTTACTGTGATAACTTATAAGGATAGGAAATTAAGAGTAATATTGAAATTACAATCATTCAAAAAATGTGGAAATAAAAAAGCCTATTATTCGTGAATTAGCTAAAATCAGTTGATGCGCATCCGTTTTTGGATACAGCGAATCAATCTCTTTCAATATTTATGAATATTTCGATGTTTCACTCAGCGGTCAAAGTGTGCCGCAAGTTGCATCACACAATGCAAAAAACCTTAAAGTGGGTAAAAATCGCGCAATTTTCATACGATTTTGATGCGCATCCGGTATCAGTAGCACCCATCAAAATACGTCTATATACACATATTTCAAATAGATTCTTCAAGAACCGCGGATGTGCCTCCACATTCTATTTTTGGTAAAAAACCAATATTACCCGCGAATCTCTGTAATTTATGACACGCGTTTTCGCACATATTATAATCGCATATAAAGGATTCCATTTATGTAAAAAATGTTAAAGGAAATCGCGGTTTAATACGCCGATTTGTCAAAATACATTTTTGCTGATTTTCGTATTTCCAAGGTATCTGTAACCGCGGATGGATTCAATCGCGGAAGGTCTCATTAGATCCGTCGCGTAAAAAAATTAAATTCATGGCAATTGTAAATTTTAAACGCAAAAAATAGGGTTTTTAAATAAATTCACGCATCAAATATTGGCCTTTTGGCTCCTATTACTCGGATGCTGTAAGGAGTAGAGATGGGCGAGTGCCTAAAAAATTAGGCACGAACATGCACGAACACGGGCCGAAATTTTTATGCACATTCACGCACAAACTCGGCGTTTTTCGAGAAGACACGAACACGCACACTCACGCACGAAATTACAAAAAAAATGGAGAAATCGATATCGGTGTATTTGTTTTTAAAAAATATTCATATGTACTTCTAATTTTTCTATTCTTATTTAAAAACATTATTTTGCCCAAGTTAGAACTCAAAAGTCTAGTACGCCTTTCCATGAGAATATTTCCAGATGTGGAAAAAATCTCTCGCTCGTTGCTGAGCTGACGAGCATATAGCCAAAAATTTCCTGGCTATTTGTTTTAAATATTTTAGATTAGACTGTTTTGGAGACTTTTCGTCTTTTTGCCATTTTGATCCAAAAACTCTGATAATTCGTGTAAATGTGGCATTGCAATTCCTGCTCATCATATGGCCTCACTTTGTATATCAAGTAACATTGCTTTTACATTAGCTAATAAAAAATCATCTTCTTAAACGGCGGAAATAAAAACGTCCCTATAAGATGTGTCATTGTTGGTACAAAGCGTTTAAGCAATGATTGTTTAGTTTTAGCTTTCAAATCTTTCATGAATTGAGAGTCAATGGTATCAATTGAGCAGACTTTCAAAAGTTTTTTAGATCAAAGGGCAAAAATGTGCATAGTAGGGTACTTTTCGAGCTTAATGTATCGAAACACTCTTTGAATATTTTATGAAAACTCAATAGAAGTTCTAGCAATGAAAACTTTAAGTCAGATATACGACCAACGCATTCTTTTGTAGCAAAATACTCTTAATCTCATTCTGGACTTGGTATATGCTGTTGAATGTTGAATTCCAACGTGTTCTTATATCTTGTTTTAACATTTTCGACAATTTGATGTTTAGCTCCGAGTCTTTAAAATATCTTACAACGTTTTTTGAGCAGCCAATCAGTTTTCTCAATTCGGGAAGTGGATGCTTTTAATAACTTCATCCATAACAGATAATACAGTCAGATAAACATCTGATTTGCAAAGAGAGTATATTGCGTTAACCCTCAGAGTAGTTTTTGTATTTGCTTCTCTCATGAACAAATCAAATGGCAAACAAACATAATCTTTTTTCACTCATCCTCTGGCCTCTTCATAACTAAACGGCAATACATAAGTACCAGACTACAAAAACGAAGCAAATAATTTTAGGAATATTTTGGTCCGTTTTATATTCTTGTTCGAGGTTTGTGTTTGGTAAGGTATCTTGCACGACTTCTAAGGGGAGACCAAAAATTTAGCACGATCGTGTCACATAGTGCAGATCGTGTTTATTCGTGTCGTGCAAAACCGTGTCGAACAAAAAAACACGATCACGCACGGCAAAAAATGCATTCCGGCACGACACGCACAAACACGGCGTTTTTAGAGAAGGCACGAACACGCACTACTCACGGCACGACACGCGCCCACCTCTAGTAAGGAGCACACTCATGAGCTATGCATTAAACTACGTAAAATCACGAGATCTCTAATACTACTATGAGTTTTGAATATTTTCTTGTTGCGCGTCCGAATTATTAAAAGAAAAAAAATTAAAAAAAAACCCCGAAATTCCGGCTTCAAAATCTCAGCATCAATTTTAGGTGGATGCAGTGGATATATCGAAAAATGATGCACTAGTATCATATTGCCCATGATGATTTCTTTGAGTCTTTCTTTGGGCATATGTCTATAAAATGTAAGGTTAAGCCAGAAATCGCAAGGTAGCATAAAAAACTTTTGGGTTCAACCCAGTTTTACCTATTTTTCTACATTGATGCCAACACAGCCTCTACGAAAATTAATTTTAATGGTTGACATTATGGGATCCCTCCTAAAACACTTCATTTTAAAGATATGTAGTCATACTTTATAGAATATGTTAACAGTTCGCAAATTCTGAATGGGTAAAACTCAGATTTATCGATTGTAAAACATTTTTGGTTTTCGCCATATACACTTTGATACGACCAAAAATGTCCCTCATCGAAATAACGGTTTTAGACCCCAAGTATGTTTGGACGAAATTTGTTTCAGGCAATTTGGAATCGATTTAGCCATGTCCGTCCGTCTGTCTGGCTGGCTGGTGCGCACGATAACTCTTGAACGGATCAACTGATTCGAACCAAATTTTGGGTATCGTAATATTTTTTCCAAACTTAGTTTAAGTTCGAAGATGGGCCACATCGGTGCACTTCTTCGGGTACCTCCTCCGAAAAAAGTTAAAAAATTGTCTGTAAAATGGTATGAACGATAACTCTCGAAGGGAGCAATCGATTTGGTCCAAACTTTGCACATCGTATTATTCCTTCTAGATATAGATCGTATTCGAATATGGATTATAATGTTCCACTGCTTCGGGTACCTCCCACACAAAATGAGGATAAAGTGAGGTTTAAGAGCTCCTCTCGGATCGTTTTGAAATTTGTGTTGTTAAGTTGTCCTTGCGGTTCCCTTTACGATGGTACAATTTTTTTGTTGACGCTGGTCCATACTTCCTCAGATATTGACATAAAAGTTCCAAGAAACCCAGACGGCACCAACCAAAATGGCAAATCCGCAAGTAATTCTCGCGGGGAGTTTCTGATTGGTACAGACTTTGCACATCATATTATTTCATCCCGTCATGTATCAGGTTGGAATATGGACTA
The DNA here is from genome assembly GCF_047663935.1 of Musca autumnalis. Classification (NCBI taxonomy): domain Eukaryota; kingdom Metazoa; phylum Arthropoda; class Insecta; order Diptera; family Muscidae; genus Musca; species Musca autumnalis. The sequence goes on along the minus strand of NW_027411644.1, from coordinate 119,860,552 downwards.
TACCGGTCCACTTCTTCGGGTAGCTCCCACACAAAATTCGGATAAGGTGAAGTTTAAGAGCTCCTCTTGGATCGTCTTGATTTTTTTCACCAGGTTGTCCTTGCGGCTCCCTTTATGACGGTACATTTTTTTCTTGCGCTAGTCCATACTTCCTGAGATATTGGCTTAAAAGTTCCAAGAAACCCTGACGGCACCAACTAAAATGGCAAATCCGGAGTTTCTGATTGGTGCAGACTTTGCACATCATATTATTTCATCCCGTCATGTATCAGATTGGAATATGGATATATCGGTCCACTCCTTCGCGTACCTCCCACCCAGAATTCGAAAAAAAGTGAAGTTTGAGAGCTCCTCTCGCATCGTTTTGATTCTTTTTTCAGTAGGTTGTTCTAGCAGCCTCATTTTCAACGGTACAATATTTTTCCGGAGTAAGTCAATACTTCCTGAGATAATGGTCCAAGCACCAAAACCCTCCCGGCACAAACTAAAATGGCTACTGAGCAAGATAACTCTAAAACTTTTTAAAAAATTTCTTTCAAACTTAATTTAACGTAATTTAATATTCCGAGTCCTTTATGAAGAAGTTTGGTTACTAAAAATATTTGGTATACATATCGTCGGTGTCATGCTTAAGTGTTCCATACGCCATTTGCCTGATTCGAGAAAAACTCAAGTTAATGTTTAAGGCCATACAGGATAAAAATGGTGCAATAATCCAATACTTTAAGAGCTCAGTTCTACTTAACTAAACTCATAGAATATATCAGTAGTTTATTTTAGTCAGATATCTGTGATAGTCTAGGAGTTATGGCCAATTTTTATAATTGCAAAAAGTTGCAGAATTGTTCCATGGAATCTTTTTTTCATGTTTTTGGCAGTTTGTGTGACATGGAACACGTTTTGTCACATTTCAACCAAAACACTTTTTATCAATCGTGTTCCACCTCCCTTATATGAAGTGCTACTGTGGAGTTAAAAAATTAGGACTTTAAGTGAAACATATATTTTTCTCATATAAATACAATAAGGACCATTATTATAGGTTTCCTTAACATTTATTTAAGGGATTTCCTGGACTTATCACTATTTTTTTGTGGTAAAAATTTCGATCGGGCAAAACGGTTTGATATTGTGCATTTCTAAGGTAACATAAAACATTTAAACGCGATTTTCTTATAATACCATTTTTGTAGTCGGTAAGCTTCAAGTCGAATGGACGTTTTTGCGTACATTTTTGTGGACTTACATCAACATTTTGTCTTTAAACTAGGGATTTTTTGTTTAAACGATTAATACATTTTCGTTTTCATATAACAATACAATATTCAAAAATATTTGGATTTAGAAACTATTATTCTTCAGTTTTTAAACCAAGTCCTTTAAAAAATTTGTTCCATACGCCACACTTTTCCGCAACTTGGCAAAAATGGGCAATTTTTTGTTCCAAACGCCATCATTTTTGGTGCGGAACAATTCGTTTTTGTCTCTTTTTGTTCCATACGCTAAACGACATGGATATGGAACTAAAAAGTTCAAAGATGTTTTGTTCCATACGCCAGCCTTTATGGATATGGAACAAAACGACAAGATTTTTTGGGTCACAAAGCGGATATGGAACATACTGGCATCTGAATATCTCTGAAACTATAAGAGATAGAGAAAAACCGACCAAAAAATCTGAAAGAACATGGTTCAAAACCTTGTAAGGTAGCTTTATCTCAAAATGTCAAAAATGGCGTATGGAACACTTAAGCATGACACCGACGATAATATGTCAATGATTTGGTATAGCACCACGTTACGGTACATACAGATTTTAAAGCAAACTCGTGATACAAAAATCAATATTTTTTATATACGGCATAATTATTGTGTTTGTCAGTGGCTGAGGGTGTATCTCCGTCAGCACAGCTAACTGATACTTTCTTACTTGTTGAGATATAGAAGCTCAAATTGGGACTGACTGTATCACCTCCTTATAAAACAACGTCATGTACGGTGCGCCTTAACTGAGCTTATATGAAAACCGCATACACCTGCGAAGTTTTTGCGGATTCTGAAACAGCAGTATTCTTAGATGAGAAAAATTCAAAAACAAGAAAAAATAGCTGGAGGTATTTTTAAATAAATCGCTATCAAAGTTCACATTTTTAGGTTTATTCTAGGTTTTCACGATTTTGCTTGGAAACCGCAAGACCTATGGAAGTGGAGCTAAGGAAAATGTTGTAGCTGTGAAAATTCTCTAGCGGATTGACCATTACGATTTGTTCCTAGGTGTTACAATTTTTGAGATATAGAAGTTCGGGTCACATTTTTAGGTTTCTTTTGTAAGGTTTAATGATTTGCTTGAAAACGGTAAGTCTTATCGAAATGGGACTGGAGAAAATCTTATAGCTATTGCAATTCTCTACAAGATTGGCTTTCGCAATTTTTTCCTAGATTGTATCAATTTTGAGATATATAAGTTTAAGTTGGGAAATTGCAGTCACGACATTGTTTTAAAAGGAGACGATACGAGGGCGGTTCGGAAACTTCTTAGCCTATCAATGAAAGAGAATAGTTAGTTTTTCAAAAATATTTTTATTTTTCAATATAATCTCCTGAAACTTCAATACACTTAGTCCATCGCTTTTCTAGCAATTCTATCCCTTGATTAAAATAGTTTTCCTCAAGGTCTTCAAAATAGTGGTTTACAACTGTAATTGCATCTTCATTTGAGGTAAAACGCTTGCAAGCAAGGAATTTGTTTAGATTTGGGAACAAGTAAAATTCACTTGGAGCTAAATCAGGAGAATAAGGTGATTGGTTTAAGGTGAAGCAACTCGTACTTTAATTCGTTGATTTTAGCCATTGTTGAAACACTTTTGTGCGCTGGTGCGTTGTCTTGATGAAAAATTATTTTTTTGTGTTGTAAGCCAGGACGTTTTTCTCGAATTTTTACATTTAATTGATCCAAAAGGTTGTAATAGTACTCTGAATTTATTGTTTTAACCTTTTGCAGATATTCAATCAATAAAATACCTTTGAAGTCCCAAAAAACCGTTGCCATAACCTTACCAGCCGATTGAATTGTTTTTGCCTTCTTTGGGGCACTTCCTCCAGCTTCAGTCCATTGTTTGGATTGTTCTTTTGTCTCTGTAGTATAGTGGTGGATCTATGTCTCATCAACAGTTATGAAACGACGCTTAAAATCCATTTTTAATTTTTTTATTTCGTTTAAAACGATCCAAAAAAGCTTGAGAAATGTTCATTCTTATGCGGCACCCATCTTGCAAAAAGCTTTTTCATCTGTAGTTCTTCATGCTAAATTTTTTTTTCTTATAATACCATTTTTGTAGTCGGTAAGCTTCAAGTCGAATGGACGTTTTTGCGTACATTTTTGTGGACTTACATCAACATTTTGTCTTTAAACTAGGGATTTTTTGTTTAAACGATTAATACATTTTCGTTTTCATATAACAATACAATATTCAAAAATATTTGGATTTAGAAACTATTATTCTTCAGTTTTTAAACCAAGTCCTTTAAAAAATTTGTTCCATACGCCACACTTTTCCGCAACTTGGCAAAAATGGGCAATTTTTTGTTCCAAACGCCATCATTTTTGGTGCGGAACAATTCGTTTTTGTCTCTTTTTGTTCCATACGCTAAACGACATGGATATGGAACTAAAAAGTTCAAAGATGTTTTGTTCCATACGCCAGCCTTTATGGATATGGAACAAAACGACAAGATTTTTTGGGTCACAAAGCGGATATGGAACATACTGGCATCTGAATATCTCTGAAACTATAAGAGATAGAGAAAAACCGACCAAAAAATCTGAAAGAACATGGTTCAAAACCTTGTAAGGTAGCTTTATCTCAAAATGTCAAAAATGGCGTATGGAACACTTAAGCATGACACCGACGATAATATGTCAATGATTTGGTATAGCACCACGTTACGGTACATACAGATTTTAAAGCAAACTCGTGATACAAAAATCAATATTTTTTATATACGGCATAATTATTGTGTTTGTCAGTGGCTGAGGGTGTATCTCCGTCAGCACAGCTAACTGATACTTTCTTACTTGTTGAGATATAGAAGCTCAAATTGGGACTGACTGTATCACCTCCTTATAAAACAACGTCATGTACGGTGCGCCTTAACTGAGCTTATATGAAAACCGCATACACCTGCGAAGTTTTTGCGGATTCTGAAACAGCAGTATTCTTAGATGAGAAAAATTCAAAAACAAGAAAAAATAGCTGGAGGTATTTTTAAATAAATCGCTATCAAAGTTCACATTTTTAGGTTTATTCTAGGTTTTCACGATTTTGCTTGGAAACCGCAAGACCTATGGAAGTGGAGCTAAGGAAAATGTTGTAGCTGTGAAAATTCTCTAGCGGATTGACCATTACGATTTGTTCCTAGGTGTTACAATTTTTGAGATATAGAAGTTCGGGTCACATTTTTAGGTTTCTTTTGTAAGGTTTAATGATTTGCTTGAAAACCGTAAGTCTTATCGAAATGGGACTGGAGAAAATCTTATAGCTATTGCAATTCTCTACAAGATTGGCTTTCGCAATTTTTTCCTAGATTGTATCAATTTTGAGATATATAAGTTTAAGTTGGGAAATTGCAGTCACGACATTGTTTTAAAAGGAGACGATACGAGGGCGGTTCGGAAACTTCTTAGCCTATCAATGAAAGAGAATAGTTAGTTTTTCAAAAATATTTTTATTTTTCAATATAATCTCCTGAAACTTCAATACACTTAGTCCATCGCTTTTCTAGCAATTCTATCCCTTGATTAAAATAGTTTTCCTCAAGGTCTTCAAAATAGTGGTTTACAACTGTAATTGCATCTTCATTTGAGGTAAAACGCTTGCAAGCAAGGAATTTGTTTAGATTTGGGAACAAGTAAAATTCACTTGGAGCTAAATCAGGAGAATAAGGTGATTGGTTTAAGGTGAAGCAACTCGTACTTTAATTCGTTGATTTTAGCCATTGTTGAAACACTTTTGTGCGCTGGTGCGTTGTCTTGATGAAAAATTATTTTTTTGTGTTGTAAGCCAGGACGTTTTTCTCGAATTTTTACATTTAATTGATCCAAAAGGTTGTAATAGTACTCTGAATTTATTGTTTTAACCTTTTGCAGATATTCAATCAATAAAATACCTTTGAAGTCCCAAAAAACCGTTGCCATAACCTTACCAGCCGATTGAATTGTTTTTGCCTTCTTTAGGGCACTTCCTCCAGCTTCAGTCCATTGTTTGGATTGTTCTTTTGTCTCTGTAGTATAGTGGTGGATCTATGTCTCATCAACAGTTATGAAACGACGCTTAAAATCCATTTTTAATTTTTTTATTTCGTTTAAAACGATCCAAACAAGCTTGAGAAATGTTCATTCTTATGCGGCACCCATCTTGCAAAAAGCTTTTTCATCTGTAGTTCTTCATGCTAAATTAAATGGACTCGATCATTTGAGATGCCCATGATATTAGCAATTTCACGCACTTTTATTCGTCGATCATTTAATACCAAATCATGCACTTTGGCTACAATTTCTGTTGTTGTTGCTGTTTTTGGACGTCCACTACGTGGTTCATCTTCAATGCTTGTACGACCACGTTTAAATTCAGCAACCCAATTTTTTACTGTTGCATAAGAAGGAGCACTTTCACCTAACATATCATTATAAATTTCTTGTCCCGATAAACCTTTTTATGTAAATATTTAATGACAGCACGCATTTCTAATTTTTCCATTGTAAAAAAATTGCGGACGCGTCTTTTTTGAACACCTGTTTCTATATGAAGGAGTTGCCAGATCGAAACAAAATTTAACATGTGTTCATAACGGGGATGGAAGTTTCCAAAACACTTAACTTTTTCTGTTTATACCGCGCTTTTTGTGCTAGGCTAAGAAGTTTCCGAACTGCCCTCGTACAGTCAGTACATTGTCCCAATTTGAATTTCTATGTCTCTCCAAGCAAAATCGTAAAAACCTAAAAAAAATCTAAAAATGTGAACTTTGACCGCGATTTATTTAAAAAGGGCTCCGGCGATTTGTTTGTTTTTTGATTTGTCTTATCTATGAACATCGTAGTTTCAGCATCCGCAAAAACTTCGCAGGTGTAAGCACCTTCCATTAAAAGTTTTTTCAAGAGCACCGTTCTATCACTTCCCAAACGATTTACATTTTCCAAGTTATCAATGATCAAAATCCGATCCGATTTTTAAAAGTTTTCATAGGATTTTTTTGCCACAACATTGAACTGGTAAAGTTTTTTCATCGATTGGACCATAAATGGGGTCTTTTGAACATTTTCGTGAAATTCAGCTTGGCCACATACAAATTACTATGGTAACAAAGATCACTCGGTTGGCACGGGTTAATGCTAACCAATCACCATAAAATTTGTTATATACGGATTTGGTCGGCTTTTGTTCACTTGTAATAAATAATAAATATCAATTTTCGATTGTTTGAGTGGAGTATTCCCCCATTGGCTCAACTTCATTTATTACCCTCTATTACAGAGAGTAATGTTTTTCAAAACGAACTGACAGTGTTGCAAAATTTTACTGATCGCTGCCAATATGGAATGGAGCTTTGTTAAAAACAAAAAAAAAAAAAACAAAATTCCAATAACAACCTCACAGGAACTGTGTTGGTGTTCTTTTCAACTCACAGAATTCGAAGAATTCTTAGTTGATACGTGCTGACATGTTGCAAAATATTTTGATTTTGGTGTTTCTTTGGAAAAGCCGAAAAGTGAGTGCGATTCTCATTCATATGAGAATACTAGACACTTAAAGAGTTCGGTTTTTCGCTAAAAAGGCATCATTTCAAAAACTGAGAAGCCAATTGATAATTCCCTTCGCCGGGATGAAATCATGATATTGGTAGCGATCAGTAAAATTTTGCAACACTGTCAGTTCGTTTTGAAAAACATTACTCTCTGTAATAGAGGGTAATAAATGAAGTTGAGCCAATGGGGGAATACTCCACTCAAACAATCGAAAATGAGATTGAACTTCAACAATAAACAAAACAAACAATAAATATCAATTTTAGCGACAAATTTTTATTTTTGTGGTTGATGTACACGAGGGGAAGGACCAATAAGACTTAAACTAAGTTTCGAAAAATATTACGTCAGCCAGAAAGGCAGACTGGGCTAATTGAATGCAGATTGTCTGACACGGATTTCGCCCAAACATACGTGGAGTTGAAAACCATTATTTCGATTAGGGATATTTGAGGGTAAAATTATACACATACAATAGGAAAAAAATCAAGTGGGTATGCTACTATAGCCGATTTTAGATTTTTTTGAAGCACAACAATTGTATTTGGTGTGTTCCAGTAATGCAAGAATCTACTAATTTTTAAAATTTATAAAAATAAATAAAAATAACATAAAGGATAAAATTTTATCGTAGTAAAAAATAGTAGCTTCTTGGAGGTTCTGGAACAGAGCATTTTTTTCATTATTATATTTTCTTTAGGCTAAGGAGGGTATATAAACTTTGATACGATGAAAATGTGCCTCATCGAAATAATGGTTTTAGACCCCAAGTATGTTTGGACGAAATGTGTTTCAGACAATTTGGAGTCGATCTAGCCATGTCCGTCCGCTTGTCTGTCTGTCCTGCTGGCTGGAGCGCACGATAATTCTCGAACGGATGAACCGATTCGGTTCAAATTTTGGCTTTCATAATATTTTGCCCAAACTTAGTTTAAGTTCGAAGATGAGCTACATCGGTCCACTCCTTCCGGTACCTCCCCCACAAAAGTTCGAAAATGTTCGGAAAGTTTGCGCTCACGATAACTCTTGAAGGGAGTGACCGATTTGGTCCATACTTTGTATAGCGTAAACTTTCTACCAGAGTAATGTGAGGTTCCAATATGGTCTCAATAGGTCCACTCCTTCGGGTACCTCCCACACAAAATTTCAGAAAAGTTCAGTTTAGGGCCATTTCTCGTATCGCTTTGATATTCACTGCCCTCCATACGACGGTACAAGTTTCATCCATACTTCCTGAGAAAATAGCATGAAAGTTGCAAAAAGCCCCTATGACACCGGGTGAGGTGGTTGAAGCGCAAGATAACTCTCGTACGGATCTGCCGATTCGGTCCAAAATATGGCCTTAGTAATATTTTGTCCAAACATAGTTTAAGTTTGAAGATAAGCCAGATCGGTCCACTCCTGAAGGTACCTCCCCACAAAAGTTCAAAAATGTTCGGAAAAATTGTTCGTACGGTAACTCTTGAAGGGAGTTGCCGAATTGGTCTACACTTTACACATCCTCATATATCTACCAGATATAGATCAGGTTCAAATATGGACTATATTTGTCCACTCCATCCGGTACCTCCCACACAAATTTCGGATAAGTTCAACTTGCATTCGCTGCCTCAATTACGATGGTAAAAGTTTTTTTAGGGGCAAGTTTATACTTCTTGAGCAAACAGCCCGAAGAATGTAAAAACCCGCTATGACACCATATCTTATGGCTGGAGATCCACTTCCATAACGGTCAATGTCGATCCATTCCTTTTAGTATCTCCTCCGCAAAACTTTTGATCTTTAATCCTAATCAACATTTTTGTCGGTTCAAACGCCCACAATTTTTAAAACCCTCTAAATACAGACGTATTTTGGGAAAAAATTGTTTCAATATACACAAGCTGATATACCCTCAGCTGTCGGCAAAGCCGATTGATATTTTTTACTTGTTTTCTCCTACTATACTATAAATAGTTAACAAAGGGGCTTATAATAACGCCCAAAAATAATTAAATCCCTATCGAGCTTTAAAAAAAACGAAAAATATGAAGCAATTAAGAAATCAAATAGTGACGCATTGCCACTGCACAATGGACCCAAATTCAAATTTTCTGGCCAAAGCTATTTCAACGTCCATTTTGTATTGAAATTAATTATTATTTATAATAAATGTGTACAAACAGGAATTCTTACGTTTTACATATCGACAAAAATGACCAAAAACTGCCAAAATTTGTTGAACAGGGTGGTCCTGGTATGTGGGGTCTAAACCAAAACATTTACCTATGTTAATATTTTTTGGTACGAAGGATTCATATCTTCCAAGAGGTGAAAATACCAAATTTCAACCGAATCGGTCATAAAGTGTCGCTAAAATCCACAAAATATCTAAAATCGGACGGCACTTTTATGTGGGGATTATGAAAAAATTGACCTATTTTCAAAAAAATTATACATACTTGTTTTCAACACTCTGAAACCCTTAAATATGAATTTTAAGGAAAATCGGTTGATAGATTTGGGTATTACCGTTCTATTTCAATTGGATACAACAGGTATTTACAAAAAAATCTCCCATCTTAAAATAGAAAAATCCACTTTATTTTAACTGTGGCAAATTTGAGCACGATTTGACTTCTGAATTTATTTGTACAGAGCCCCTGCTATCTTTCAAATTCGATTTGGAGTTGGACATATTTGGAAATTTTTTTTAAAAGCTTAAATATATTTAAAGAATATTTGTAAAAAATAACTTTTAATATATATAAAAACTATTTTGTTTTTTTTCAAAATAGTCTGGCTTAATCCCATTGTTGTTGTTTTATTATTTTAAAACAACTAATTTATTAATGGAAAAAGGTTGGCATTGTTCGCCATTGATTTTATTACGCTAATTTTACAAATTTCATCGTTCTTTTGGTAAATATTATGTAAGTAATCAATAACAGCTTCCCGATTCATAATAAGTTTGGTCTCACTTCTGTATATTTATGCAGCGACGCAATACAACAAAAATTGTATATTTTACAACACAACGTCTGTTTTATTTTTACATAAAAAAGTGTCAACTTTAGTAATGCGCCAATCAACAAATACTAACGTTATTTACAAAAACTAATTATTTTCAGATGACTTGAGGTGTTTTTTATTATTCTGTGCACAAAAAAAAAAATTAAAATTTCGAAACTTCAAAAATAGGGTTTTGGCCAAAAATTTCTTGATTGGAACCTATGTGCACTGTCGACAGAAACAGAAAAGATAAGCATTTTGTACAGAAGTTCATTAAAATAATTCATTAATCTGTTTTTAAAGTCTGCTGAGGAACTGAAAACATTTTTGTATTAGAAGGCAACGAGTTCCACAATCTATCAAATCGGGTAGATAATTATTTCTAGGAAATACTTGTGGTAAGGAGATTTTTTGTATCTGAGAGTTTCTAGAAGACGGTAAAAACTGGAATCAAATTAACTCAAATTAAAATAGAAACAGAGACATCTGGTTTCAAAAACCCGATTAAATGAAGAGCCTAATGCGGCCCATACAGTTACTGCCAAACTGCTGCTGCCATTGTGTACGTGTGTGATAGAATAGTGTGTGGCGTTCCTTCAATTTACATTCGAATAATGATAAATTTTCCTCCAAACACGGGTTTTAATTGAAGTTTTCAACAATTTTAAATATCCTCACAAACAATATTTATTATTTTTAAAAATTGTTTTTTGATTACTTCGAAAATAAACAAAATTCATTCCAAAAAAAAAATGAAAATTGTTTTGATTTCTGTCCTGCATAAAATACTCACACGTACATTGAAAAATGCTTCAACATTTACTAATACTATAACAAATGATGTCCTGCATCCCACAGTGTATGGACCGCATAAAAACCGAAGGGAAAACTGTGAATAGTTATTTCTGCAACGTCTACCATACACAAATTTCAATATTTGTCGAAAGCAGGACATAACTTTGTTTATATTATTCCCGGTGGTGCCCAGTATTACCTCAATACCATAAAGAATGTGAACAACAAAGTTTTTCGAAATAAATTTCTAGGTGGTTTTCGAGATATAGTTCACGAAAACCACTTGATATATGGTACATTTTTCATCGGCTCCTGATGCCTTATTATTTTTCAGCTGATTTATTGCTGTCTTAACATCATCTTGACCGGTCGGTATACATTCAATACCATCTTCAGGGATTGGGGTTGAATCGTGTTCTTTTCTAGTATTAGATACACACAATTTGGCAAAATGCTCTTTCCATATCCTTAGCAGACAATCTGTGCCAGTTACCAAATTACCTTGCTGGTCTCTACAGGAGGACCAAAGCCATGAGTTTGATGTTTCACTCATTGTTAGCATTTTTGGACTTCATTCACTTTTTTCCTGAGAAAAGTGGTTTTTCCTCTCTCCTTTTCTCCCGATACCTCCCTCGAGCGCTACACGTTGCTAATGTTTATAAAGTAGCCCTATATGCCGCATTTTTCTCATCGGTAGCAGCACGACACTCCTGGTCATACCATGGGTTCCTTGGTGGAGGTCTCTGGTAGCCGAGTATGGATTTGCGGATGTTTGTATGGTATGCCACTGTGCAGAGATGGTATCAGGATGAGTAGTGCTTGGATTATATAATAGGACGTACCATTGCTGCATCAATCTGGTGGTCCGAGTCTATGGCAGTAATATCGGCCTTGTATTTTTTCAAGTACATCTACCAATGCGTAAAGTGCACGATAAAACTATAAAAATTTCAGATTTGCGAACTATTTTGAAATTTTGTGTGAGAGTTGCCTGAAGGAGTAGACTGACATTGCGCGAAGATTGGACTAATGTCAGTCGCTTCTTTCGATAGTTGCCGTGCATATCAGACACTTGGTTTGTTACAGCAAATTTTTTTTAGAACTTGTAAACCATTATGTGGAGAAGCATAGACTTGCCCATCAAAAGTATTATATTGCTGTAAACAGGTCCACAAGAAGTACTTTCGGTAAAAATTTGCAAAGGATCCTCGAAACTCCTTAAACTACACATAAACAAAAATATGGAATATTTGTGAATTTGTTTTCCAAGATAGACATTCTTGGACCTAAATGTTTAGGAAGTATGGACTTGCCCCCAAACAAAACTGCACCGTCATAAAAGGGGCCGCAAACACATTTTGCTGCAAAAAATTTCATAATGATCCTAGAAGTGTTTCTAAACTGCACTTTCGCCAAAAATTTTGAATTCTTGTGTGGGAGGTACTTGAAGTAGTGGACCGATATAGTCCATATTCGAAGCTAATCTATGTTTGGAAGAAATGCTACAAGAATCACATATGTACCTTAAGTACTTTATTAGATCTAAAGTTTCACTTACAGCAACATTTCTCTATACATAAAACTATTTTTAAATTTTATTTTAATTTAATTTACTTTACCTGTGAATTTGCCTGTGTTTCATTGATTGTGTCGTATTTATTGCCAACGACAATTATACTAAAGTCACGATGACAAAAACTGTCCAAAATTTGATCTCTCATTGATCTGCAATACTAGGAAGGTAATGAAAAATTAAAAACAAAAAATAGATTAAAGCAAGTGTGACAGGGAATTAATATTACAAAAAATGAAATGAATGAACATTTTTGCGTAAAGAGCATATGAGCGTATATGGAACGTATGTGTTATTATAATCTTCAATTTTATTTATCATACGCTACATAAAACGCTTATAATGATAAAAATTTCTTTAAAAACATGCTTTGAGACGAAGTTCTTAAAAAGCAACAAAAAATTTTAATCAGCATTCATCATGCCACAAAATGAGCTTTCTCTATTATTTATGATTTCTCTAAATTAATACCTACCCGGAATGTTTCTAAGTTTCCCATATCGAAGACCAAGACATAGGCATGAACTGTTCTCAACCCCAGTGGATGGCCATTATTCCATTCAGCAAAATTATCCGCCGGAAACCGTTTCTGTTTCCGTTTTTGGTTTGTTTCGTAGCAGCAATTTGGTTGGTAGGTAGGATGTGTTTTTGGAGATTAGCCGTTGTTATCGTTGGCGTTTTGGGCAAATAATTTAAAAGAAAATTAGAAAAGTTTTAATTGGGCAATGTTTCATTTTCTCTTCTTTGTAAATATTTAAGATGATGATTACTTAATTTGCTGAGGGAAAATGGGAGTAGGGGTAGTAGTGGGGTGCAATTTTCGTTAGGAGTAAGGACAAGTTTTTGCTGTTTTGATTTTTGGTTAATAACTTTAAGAGTTTAACTAAGAACAAATGAATGAGAGTTGGGGGGCGAACAAAATGGGAGTTGGAGAGATTTGTTGATTGTCATCCAATTACCTGGGGTGGAACATCGATTACCATCAGCTCTCGTATACAGGTATCACATACCAAACAGCTTTTGTACACTTTTCTTCGGGTTGTTGTTTGATGTGTCTTGGGGAAGTCATGGTAGAAAAATTGCTGCAATAAGAAGAACACACACAGACATACAGATAAGAAAATATAATGCTAACTGGCCAGTAACTGTGTGGGTATGTCGAAATCATTTAACGATCTTAATGAGCCAATAAACTGGAAATAGTTTATGTTTGTTTTTGATGTTCCCTGTTTTCTTTCGTTTACAAGTATTTCCACTTAAAAGGTCATATCGATGTTATAACGAGGGTTTCTGTTAGAATATTATGTTTTCTTCTGTAAAAATACTTGCGATTGGTCTAAATTAATGGAATTTCATTGTTAGTATAGTCAAGTAAAAAAAAATTACATGTCGTTTATTGGCAAATAGGTTTTCCAGCTAAGTACAAACAAAGTTAAGTAGACATAGATCTCATACGACCATAACAGAAAGTACATATTTCTGCAACAATTTATTTAAAGTAAACTAAGTCAAAGAGGATACGTGAATATTGCCATTTGTTGCAATGATACTCACACACAATCATATCAATATCACTCTAAAGTATGCTGTCGTTTTCGAGGAACGTACCTACTAAAATTCTCGAGACAAACATAAGTAGACTTCGGAATCATCAGATGGTGTAAGTAGAAATTCAACGCATAGTGTGTCGATCAGACAACCCCCCGGCAAAGTGTGAAACGTTGGATATCAATTATGGACCATTAACATGTGTGGACGCTAGTCGTACGTTGAATTCAGGAATAAAAGTCCAAGCCCCGTAGAGTGAAACAGGGAGTTCCCCAAGGTGGGGTGATATCTCCGGAACTCTTTAACTTCTACCTCTTCCGTATTTCGCCCCTCCAGACGGCATTGAGATTGTAACGTTTGTGGATGATTGTACGATCTTGGTCAATTTGACTGATGTTACACATTTTTCCACGTGAGGAATATGCAAATATCCGCCACTAAATCTACTGCCACTCTGTTCACCATGGACGCCAGAGGTGAGAAAAGAGTTGAATGTCATGGTTGATGGTAAGAAAAATACTATCAAGTCCCTAGTTGGAAGTACTTAAGCTATGTGGCGCCAGTATGGTCCGCGATTATAAGTACAACGCGATGAAGAAATATTCAAAGCTATCAGAATGTCGCCCTGATAACTGCGACAGGGTGCCTCTTCATGTTTTATGTGAACCATCAACGATTCTGCTGGCACAGCAAAACAATGGCATGTGTGTATCGCGGTTTAGGAGCGCCAGCTGTCACGTTTAACGAGTAATTTTTCGAGCACGCTCGGAATAGAGCAGACGTCTACATTCTTTTAGGGCAAGGATCGACGACTCCGTGCAAAAAATCTGCCCGACAAGCGACACAGGCCTGCCCGACACAGTAGATCTGTGACGACATCCTATTGAAGCATCCACGGTCCTAGAACTGGAGATAGACCCAGATTAAAATAAAACAAGTAAAAAAGTATCAGTCGGTTTGGCGACAGAGGTATACCCTCAGCCTGTGTATATTGAAACAATTTTTCCCAAAATACTTATGAATTTAAGGGGTTTTAAAAATTTTGGGCGTTTGAACCGACAAAAATGTTGATTAGGAATAAAGATCAAAAGTTTTGCGGAGGAGACAGTAAAAGGAATCGATCGACATTGACCGTTATGGAAGTGGATCTCAAGCCACAACATATTGTTCCATAGGTGGTTTTTACACTCTTCGGGCTGTTTGCTCAAGAAGTATGGACTTGCCCTTAAAAAAACTTATACCATCGTAATTGAGGCAGCGAATGCTAGTTGCTTCAACAAAAATCAAAGTGATTCGATATCAGGTTTTAAAGTGAACTTATCCGAAATTTTGTGTGGGATGTACCGGATGGAGTGGACAAATATAGTCTATATTTGAACCTGATCTATATCTATATATATATATGGACCAATTCGGCCACTCCCTTCAAGAGTTACCGTCCGAACAATTTTTCCGAACATTTTTGAACTTTTGTGGGGGAGGTACCTGAAGGAGTGGACCGATATGGCTTATCTTCAAACTTAAACTATGTTTGGACAAAATATTACAATGCCAAATTTTGGACCGAATCGGCAGATCCGTTCGAGAGTTATCATGCGCTCCAACCACCTCACACGGTGTTATAGGGTTTTTTTTACAACTTTCAGGCTATTTTCTCAGGAAGTATGGACTTGCCCCTGATGAAACTTGTACCTTCGTATGGAGGGCAGTGAACACAAGTTGCTAAAACAAAAATCAAAGCGATTCGAGAGATGGCCCTAAACTGAACTTTTCCGAAATTTTGTGTGGGAGGTACCCGAAGGAATGGACCGATTGAGTACATATTGAATTTTCCGAACATTTTCGAACTTTTGGGGGGGAGGTACCGGAAGGAGTGGACCGATATAGCCCATCTTCGAACTTAAACTAAGTTTGGGTAAAATATTACGAAAGCCAAAATTTGAACCGAATCGGTTTATCCGTTCGAGAGTTATCGTGCGCTCCAGCCAGCCAGACAGACAGACGGACGGACATTGCTCAATCGACTCCAAATTGTCTGAAACACTTTTCGTCCAAACATACTTGGGGTCTAAAACCATTATTTTGATGAGGCACATTTTGCCCGTATGAAAGTGTTTATACGCTAAATGCTGAGGGTATAAACATTGTTACAACAATAAGGTGGGGTGATATCTCCGGAACTAATTTACTTCTACATTTCTGAAATTCTACACTCTCCAGACGGCATAGAGATCTTAACGTATGCGGGTGATTGTACGATATGCCCAACGCTAAATCAACTGCCATGGTATTCAAAAACATGTTGGTCGATGGGGTCCTGATTCCAATCACAAACTACTATTGGGTGTAACGTTCGATAGAATGTTTATGTCGTCCGCGCAAGCCACATCAGAAGTACATCTTTTTCAGATGTAAATCGAATTATTTTAAAGGTAATTCGAGAATTATATTTTCAATTCGTAAAATTTCATTTGTAATTCGAATTAATAATATAACAGTCGTCAGAGTTCAACTCTCCATTTTCCATGGTCTTTGTTGATTTTCGACAGTATTCGACACCATCAGGCAGGCTATTTTGTCAGATCAAAACAACATAGACATAGGCGTGTTGCATCAATGCAAAGGACAAAAGAGCACGCCACAAGGTTGTACCCTGTCAACTGCCTATTTGTAATCGTATTGGATGTATTCGTATAGCCATCAATCGAGAAAACGCCATCAGGCATCCAATGGAATCTTAATCAAAGATTTCACGATTTATGCTACGCTAACGACATCTGCGTAATCACACACTCGCTCGAAGGTCTACACCGCAAACTGGCAAGGTTGTATGATTGAGAAATGACCGATTTCAGAAATGGACTTAAACTAGATTAAAGTGCAAAAGTCGTCTAATTTTGCGTAAGAGGTACCTCAAGGAATGGTCCAACATAGTACATCTAGGAAGTATATCTAATTTTGGGAGACATTTCTTTCGATAGTTATTGTGCCAGCCAGCCATGTTAGTTGGTCACCGTAGGAGTTTTTTGAACTTTGGATAATTATGTCAAGAAGCATGGACTTAGTCACGGAAAAATTATATCGTTGTAAACAGAATCACAAGGATATAGACCTTTTTGGGACTTGATGTACGTCTGGCAGAAATTTTACGACGTCCAAAGTTTCGGTCAAAGGGATACTCAACTCGTAAGTGCTCATCTGTTATTTTGGGCCATAAATTCAGAATGTATGGAATTATAGCCGATGCGAGGACAAGCTGTTGCAAAAAAATCAAAACGATTCAAGAGCTGACCTAAAACTGTACTTTGAATTTTATTGTAAGATGTCCCCGAATGAGTGGACCTACATACAGTCCCTTGTATAATTTTTTGTTGGCAAAATCTACATTTGTCTTAAAAGGTACTTGGTACTAATCGAACCTGTTGGTAACAAAATTAATGGCTTTAGCTAAATTATTAACATTTAAGTAAAAATGTACTTTAGTAAAAATGTCAAAAGTTGTAACGAAATTTAAAATGACAGTTTCGGTGATAAATGTAGCTAATGTAGCTAATTAGATATTGCTGCAGTCTATTTATTTTGTAACGAATAAATACCAATATACTGAAAATGACGTAAATATTCACGATTTAAGCAGAGAATGTGAAATTACAGAAGTTGCTCTTTGATAAATAAAGCAGAATTACAAATATAATCTTATTAATGCAACACGAGTCCTCATCTTCAGAGCAATTTCGATGTCAAAACAACTTCTCTATTAAGACTAGAACCTCTAGACATTAGAAAAAATTAATTTGAAGACATATTTTGCTATTCCACTCGGATGATAAGGGACAGTTACAAAAATTGTAGTGTGGCTATCGTTAATGCTGTGGACTATAATGACTATTTTAGCACGTTGAATGATCTTTCATAACAACATATGTAATAGTATACTGATCGAAGTGTTATGTATTCATTTGCAGAACACTGCGACTATGGTAAGGCTGAATTTTGTGGAGCACGAAATCCACAAAATATTCCGAGATAATGGGAGAAAGCCATCGAAAATGTTGTTTAATAATAAATCTCTTGAATATCCATATATCCTTGAAATATCGACCCGTAAATGGGTCCATAATGTTACAGATATGTGTGAAATATATTATTTTTACCGTAACTAATAAAAAATCAGAAATATATAAAAACAAGTAAGCAAATGCTATAGTCGGACGGGGCCGACCATGTGATACCCTACACCACAACCTCTAAGAATTGGTCACATCAAATTTTTTAACGGTGGCAAAATAACCCTTAGTAATGTCGGCGGGTTTTTCCTTATTATTTCAGCCATGCACTTGTACCTCACATATGTTTGATAATGCACGTAATTGTGTGCTTTTCAAGGTATTTCGAAAATAGTTCATTGTGAATATATATATGTATACTAGCGGACCCGTCGAACTTCGTCTCGCTATTAAGGAATAAAATTTCATACAAAAACTCAATTTTCGATTTTTCCAATTTTCCGACTTTTCCAGAGAGATTTTCCAAAATTTTCTTCCGTAAAGACCTTCTCCTCGAAAATACGAATAACTGACAAAAAATTTTACAGAAATCGGCCTAGCCGTTCTCATTTTATGAATTACTATACATTTTTTACACCATTTTTATATATATAGATTCTGATAGAAAAAATAAATTTTATACCGGTAGAAATAACTAATAACGGTTAGAAATTCAAATAATTTGCATGCAAACAAATTTATAAATCCCAACATTTTTCATATTCAATTACACACCAAAGAAGATAGTATAAGTCAGCTGCGCTAACGGCAATATACCCTCAATCTCTGACCAAAAAAAGAAACAAACAAAATTATTATGCCGTATAAAAATATATTGATTTTGCATCACGAGTTTGCTTCAAAATACGTGGAATATGTATGTATTGTAATGTGGTACTCTACCAAATCAATTTTAGTAAGCTAACTTCAGATTTTTGAAAAAGTTTGAAAACTATTTTTTGGATTTTTAATTTTAGTTTGAGCCGGCAGGGGTTTTTGGAACTTTTGGACCGTTATCTCAGAAAGTATGGACTTACCCCAGAAACATTGTACCGTTGCAATAGGGAGTCCTCAAACTGCACTTTTCCCAAATTTTGTGTGACTGGATGAAATAATACGATGTGCAAAGTTTGGACCAATCAGAAAATCCCCTTGAGAGTTTCTTGTTTGTTTTTCAGGGTTTCTTGGAGCTTTTCGGGCATAATCTCAGGAAGTATGGACTTGACATTGCAATTGTACCATCGTAAAGGAGACGCAAGAACGATCTGCAGAAAAAATATTAAAACGATTCGAGAGGACTTTCAAATTTGAGTTTTCCGATTTTTGTGTGGGAGGTACCCGAATAATAATGAATGGAAAGTTTGGACCATATCGCTTCGCCAGATATCGTTTACACAATTTTTCGAAAAAAAGTTTAACTTTGGTTTGATTCGCACGAGCCAGCTAGACAGTGATTGAGACAGATGAACGTGCAGGGCTAAATTGACTCCAACGAATTTCGTTATATTTGTATAAAAATCTAATTGGACAACTGAACTGAAAATTTCTCTGTCATGATAGAGACAATTTGTAGTATGGGAGGAAATTGTAGCACTCTACACAAAATCCATTATATATTAAGCAGTAGGGCCGTTATCTAGCAGACATATAATTGCAATTTGCATCAGGGGAAATGTCAGTAGTTATTTTTCCATATGTAGACTACCTTGCCGGTATATGCCATCCAGGAATTTAAATATAGATCAAAAATAAAATTTTTATATTTTTCATAAAAAAGTAATGGTCCATTTAACCCACTAGATAATATGAGAGGATCGTTCAAAATTGTGGGCATGTTTTTAGACCTAAACTCTTACATCGTGCAAAATTACGTGACTAGTGAGCTATAATTGCGACCTCTAGGGTGATTCATTACAAACAAATAACTGGATATATTAAGCTGAAACTCTGTTATCTGAGCACGTAAATCAACACAATTGACTTCAATGGAAACGTCAAAAGATCGTCTTCCAAGTGTAGCTTACTTGCCTGGAATATCTCTTCCAGAAATAAAGATATAAGCTGTATATTAAAATTTTTCACAAATTTCACACAAAAGTTTTGGTCCATTTAACCCTCTAAATATTATCTGATCGCCATCTCAAATTGCAAGCTTCTTCTTTGTCATATATTCTTACTTTATTTAAAATTTCGAGGCGATCGGACTATTATTGCGACCTACAGAGCAGCTATAAAATCGGATAAAAATTTTGTTTTTGGTCCATTTCACCCGCTAAATATTTCACGATCATCACCAATTAAAATATCGATCTATTCTGATGTGAAACCGACCTCCATGCCAAATTTCGTGACGATCGGTCCATAATTGCGGCCTGGAGTTTGATTACAATTTATAATGGACAGACGGACACACGGACGGACGGACGGACACACATCTCAAAATCTCTTTATCTCGTCGAGATATGAAGATTGGTATACCACATTGGGGGTCTCCGACGAATATTTCGCGGTGTTACATGAATTTTTACCAAAACAAACTTCTAATACCCTTTCCACATAGTGGTGTAGGGTATAAAGACATTTTTAATTGTTGAGGTCTAAAAATCAATAGAACAATTTTGTCAAAATACTTATGCCACGCAGTGAAATTTTATTTCCATTACAAAAGTGCAAGTGTATATTTGAATCGATACTTTTTTTACTTATTTTAAGTACTCTAGTAAAGGATTAGCAAGAACATTTTTTCATATTTTTGTAGAAGACTTATCCGGTCAAAAACCAAAAACATAAATTTTTAACACTTGTCAAAATAATTATGTCAGGCACTGTATAGTCCATATTCAAACCTGAAATATGTACGAGAACCGA
Source organism: Musca autumnalis (assembly GCF_047663935.1). NCBI lineage: Eukaryota > Metazoa > Arthropoda > Insecta > Diptera > Muscidae > Musca > Musca autumnalis. The sequence continues at coordinate 119,839,929 of NW_027411644.1, read as the reverse complement.
GAAATCGGTTGATTTCGTTCGAGAGTTATTGTGCGCGCCATTTCAGCAAAAATGTTAAACATTTGGGCTATTTCGAACTTGATATAAGTTTGGACAAAGTATTACCAAGCCAAATTTAGGAACAAATCGGTGCATCCGTTCGATTATTCTCGCTTCAGTGCTCCAGCCAGCCAGACAAACGGACGGACATAGCTAAATCGACACCGTATTGCCTAAAACCATCACTTCAATGAGACACATTTCTGGACCAAATTTCGTCACATATCCCAAGATTCAAAACTACTGTCCATTTTTATGTTTTCTGCACCACATACCTAAAATCGGACGAAATTATATATGGGAGCTACATATATCCAAATCTGAACCAATTTCAATTAAATTTGGCAAACTTATTTCTAGTCCAACTGTGGTGAAATTTTCCTAATTTCATGAAAATTGGACAGAATTTGCCTCACTCATCGCTCAACTGCTTTATTAACATAAATATGGATAAGCCGTTTATGTCCACTATTACTTGATAATTTACATATTAGTTATTTTAACTTACCTGTAAAATGCTTGTTTTGCCGACGCCAGAGGCCCCCAAAAATGCCGCTTTAAGGGGGCCCTGTAGCCATGGGGGCTCTGCACCACCCTCCAGAGTGATGCGCTATGCTGAGATGCACTTGTTTTGTATATGAATTTCCATTGCAATCGATATTTTTGTTGATTTTGTTGTGGAATTATCAACGACATAGTCAACGCTGCGTGTGCTGCCAATTAAAAGTTTCTTCGAATTTGTCGGCGAGATAGTGCTCCACATTATATTTAGAAAGAACGCCAGTTTGTAATGATGCTGCTGTTGGGGATGATGGCGATGAAGACGATGATGACTAGGAACACACTGGCGAGGTGAAGAACACACGGGCAATTATGCACAAGTTGAAAAATTAGAAATTCAACTATGTTCAGTTACCTCCTCCTTCGAGTGTGCGTGTGTATTTAAACTTGGCACGTGTATACCTTTTGGTAGCAGATAAAAAGGACAACACTTAGTGATTATCTGTGTTGATGATGACGATGATGTGGGAGAGTTTCTTGTGCGCTCCAGATTAGTCTTAAGTTTTTTTTCACAAAATTGTTGATGATTTTCTAATTTCTATTTTTGGTTATTTTAATATTTGCAAATAATGAAATTTCGTCTAAGTACGGAATAAGGTTTTGCTTTTGTCTTAATTAAAAATTATATTGCTTTATGAGTTTCGCTGGAGGTCCCAGAATGTTGTGCTTTAATGTAAATTTGATTGAGAAATGTTTAAACGTAGAAGGAAGGTGATGATTGACGGCCCAAGGGCAAGGAAATGTGAACTTTGATGTTGTTATTGCTGAAATAAAAAGAAAAAGGGAATTGTTTAATATTCCATAATAAATATCGAAATAAGTAAATATATTTGTTTGGCCTCCCCTAGCAGCCAAAATTGTAATATTGATAATCGGCACGAATTACATTTTCTTAAACAATGCGTTGTGGGAGGCCAAGAAGAACACTTCTCATAGTCGTGCCAAATTATGGCAGATTTCGCTGTATTCCATTTTACAAGGCCATTCAACCGTTCATGTTCTTTGCAAGATAACAATTTGTAATAAATTACGGCACATTTCTTATTCATTGTTCAAATATCCGCTTCACCATCAATCCTCTCGGCGCAATTGGAATGTGAATGATGAGTAAATCTGATGGTAAAATAAGTGGGCAAATTGTTTTTTGTTTCTTTGGGAATCAGAAAAAAAAAACGAAACTCGTAATCATGAAATGAAAAACAAACAAAAGAAGTTACTACTTCAAAATAAACTAACAAAAGGCAAAATACAAAAAAAAAAAAAAAAAATGGAGAAACTGAATTCTGTAAAACAGCGAAGTGAATGAAACAATTTGCTATGAATTCCAATGTGTCCACACCATAACTCTTCTGGTTTCGTTTGCGTTCGACTGTCTGCCAGTCTGTCTGGTAATAATAAAAAATTATACATTTACTACGTTGACTTACTACGTTTGTCCCATGTCAAATAAGCGACAATGCCTGAAACTCTTTTTATCGACAAATGTTGATGTTGTTGTTTACGTTGTGCAAATGGCGCTAATAAAATTGTAATTTGTCAAATGCTCGTCAAGTCCTTCTCCTCTAGTGGATGATAAATAGTAGACCACAAATCTGAAATGCTTCAATGGCAGGCCGAAATAATGTATTGGAAATTATGGCATTTGCATTAAGGGAACACAAAACACAAAATTTTGTGTTGAAAACCCAAATTGAATCTTCACATGGATGTAAATTATGGAATAGGATTATATTTTTTTAATATAAATGGAGAAGGGTTTTTTGAAAATGTACATGCGAATTGAATAGGCACTTCTGTTAGGTATTATTGAAAATAAGTATGTATGTACATTTTTCATCTTAATATTTTAATATGAAAATACAACATTGAACAAGTTCCAATACGTCCATATGTCATGTGGTCTACAAATTCTGCTGTGTATGTAGATTAGGGTGGGGCGATTTGTATGGAAAGAAAAAATCTTAATGGGCGCTTTATGTCTATTTATCTACATTCCGTTGGCCTTGTAAAATAACCTACTTGACATCTACATATTCCATGCCGTACAGTAAACATTTGTTCGCTTGGTGCACGGGTCAAAATTATTTTTATATGGACCAGAAACAAATTCAAAAACCGGGTAGCTGTCATAAATAATGGTGTCAAAAGGTGAGGCAAGTGTATACATTTCACTCAAAGATAAGGAAAAAAATATATATTTAAAACGTAGTAATTAACATCACTATATAAATAAAAAATAATTTAAAAAAATAAGTTACAGTTACAAATGCACTGAAAACTAGAAGGTAATTTTTAGCTTAGCATCAATATGTATATTCCTCATGATGGAATCTCTCAAATAAAACGCTTGCCTGTACCATTGGGAACTCCAATTGCCATGTTACAGCCAATTCGGCCTAAAAAAGATAAAATCCTGAAAACACTTGAAATCGGTGGGCTATAGCAAAACCTGGACCTATGTCCACAATTGTTTGTGGAGAAGTGTGTCGGCCTAAAAACAAGTAAAAAAGTGTCAGTAGGCTTTGCCGACAGAGATATACCCTCAACCAATGTGAAGTGAAACCTTCATCTACGGGCAGATCGAATGTATTCATGTTCTCTTTAGAATTTGAACATTTGAACTTGCCGACAAAAATGTGGATTAGGAATTAACTGCACTTAGACACAAATGTTGAACTTTTATAGGTGAGGTACCCTTAGGGAGGACCGATATGGGCCAATTTAGAAGTTAAACTAAATTTTGACAAAATATTATGAGAACCAAAGTTTGGACCAAATTGGTTGACCAATTCAAGTGATATCGTCCTAGAATTTTAGTGACATTATATTGGGGAGAAGTACCGGAAGTTGTTGTCCGGTATTGCCCCATGAAACTAAGTTTGGATAAAACATGACGAAGATCAAATGTTGGACCAAATCGGTTGAACCGTTGGAGAGTTATCGTAGCATAGGGTTTTTTACACCTTTCGGATTGTTTTCCCAAGAAATATGGACTTGCCCCTGATGAAAGTTGTACCGTCGTTTGGCGGGCAGTGAATACAAGATGTTACAACAAAAATCAAAGCGATTCGAGAGCAGGTCTTAAAGTGAACTTATCCGAAATTTTGTGTGGGAGGTACCAGAAGGAGTAGACAACTATAGTCCATATTTGAACCTCATCTATGTCTGGTAGATATAATAGGATGTGCAGAGTATGGATTACATCGGTCAGCCCCTTCAAGAGTTATCGTGCACACAATTTTTCCGAAAATTTTTAACTTTTGGGAGGGAGGTACCTGAAGGAGTGGACCGATATGATTTATCTTCGAACTTAAACTATGTTTGGACAAAATATTACGAAGGCCAAATTTTGGACCGAATTGGCAGATCCGTTCGGGATTTATCTTCCGCTCCAACCACTACACACGGTGTCATTGGGGTTTTTAGCAATTTTCAGGCTATTTGCTCAGGAAGTATGGACTTGCCCCTGATGAAACTTGTAGCGTCGTATGGCGGACAGTGAATACAAGATGTTACAACAAAAATCAAAGCGATTCGAGAGCAGGTCCTAAACTGAACTTTTCCGAAGCACCCGAAGGAGTGGACCGATTGAGTCCATGTTGGAAAATCATTTAAGTCTGGTAGAAATTTCAAGATGTACAAAGTATGGACCAAATTGGTTACTCCCTTCAAGAGTTATCGTGCGCACAAATTTTGCGAACATTTTCGAACTTTTGTGGGGGTGTACCGGAAGGAGTGGGTACCGATATAACCAATCTTCGAACTTAAACTAAATTTGGGCAAAATATTACGAAAGCCAAATTTTGATCCATTCGAAAGTTATGGTGCGCCCCAGCCAGACAGACAGACAGACGGACGGACATGGCTAAATCAACTCCAAATTGTCTGAAACAGATTTCGTCCAAACACACTTGGGGTCTAAAAACCATTATTTCGATAAGGCACATTTTGCCCGTATGAAAGTATATATACCCTCGTTAGCATAAATGCTGAGGGTATAATGAAGATAAAATCCATAAAACATTTTAAATCGGGTGGTACCGCTATATGGGGGTTATACCAATAACTTGATCTTCGCCACAATTTTTGGTGTGGAAGTTTCTGTACCATTGGGAACCCAAATGCCAAATCCTCAAAATACCTGAAATCGGGTGGTACCGTTATATGGGGGCTATGGAAAAAATGGACCCATATTGGTTTTGGTTTCATATTTATTGTCATCCAAATCTGACAAGTGTGCAAAGTTTTAGTTCGATTGGTCAACTGCAACTGTTTGGAAAATGAGTTACTAAATTTTAAGTAAACAGACACCAAAGCAAGTTAAATAAAACACTGTAAAAAGAAATATGCCTTTCTTAAGGCTCTAAACTGCTTAGAACATACTAAACGATATAAGTGACTATTATCACGGGAAAGGTAATTTTTCGTAAATGGAAAATACATCGGTTAAAAAAGTAGATGAGTTATACATATTTTTGTGTCTCAACTGTTTTTTTGAATGTTTGTTTTTCAAAGTTGGAACACCAGTGCGTATAATTGTTATTAACAAAAAGGAAGATAATAACAATCGTACACACTAGGTTACAACGTTTAAAAATTACAAAATGTTGAAACAAAAAATTGCATAACTCATCTAATTTTTAACTGAATAATAGAATTCAGTTGTGACTTTGAGTCGGAAGTATCCGAAGGATGGTCCGATTTAGTCCATCTTTGTTTAGAAGAATTATTACAAAATTGAAGCTTGGACTATATTGGTTACTCATTTGAAGAGTAATAGTTCGCACTAACACTAGTAGTGAGCACTTTATTAGAGTTGTTTGATATTTCGAGCCATTATTTCAGGAAGTATGGGCTTCCCCAAACCCTTCCCAGGCCCTAAACTGTACTTAGACACAAATGTTGAACTTTTGTGGTGGAGAGGTGGAGGTGGAGAGGACCGACATGGGCCATTTTAGAAGTTAAACTAAATTTGGACAAAATATTAGGAGATCCGAAGTTTGGACCAAATTGGTTCTCCCGTTCAAGAGATATCGTGTGTACCATTTAAGTGACATTTTTTAAATATTGGGGCGATGTACGGGAAGTTGTTGACCGGTATTGCCCATCTTCGAACTGAAACTTAGTTTGGACAAAATATGACGAAGCCCTATTTTTGGACCAAGTCGGTTGATTAGTTCGAGGGGTTTTTACACCTTTCGGGCTGTTTTCTCAAGAAGTATGGAGTTGCCCATGAAAAAACTTTCACCGTCGTAATTGAGGCAGCGAATTCAAGTGCTACAACAAAAATCAAAGCGTTTCGAAAGCAAGTCTTAAAGTGAACTTATCTAAAATTTTGTGTGGTAGGTGCCCGAAGGAGTGAACAAATATCGTCCATATTCGAACCTGATCTATATCTGGTACATATATTAAGACGCGTAAAGTACGGACCAAATCTGTCACTTCCTTCAAGAGTTATCGTATGCACAATTTTTTCCGAACATTTTTGAACATTTGTGGGGGAGATAACTAAAGAAGTGAACCGATATGTCTTATCTTCGAACTTAAACTAAGTTTGGACAAAATATTACGAAGGCCATATTTTGGTCCAAATCGGCAGATCCGTTCAAGATCATAGGGTGTCATAGGGTTTTTTTTGCACACTTCAGGGTATTTTCTCAGGAAATATGGACTTGCCCCTGATGAAACTTGGACCGTCGTATAGGGGACAGTGAATACAAGTTCTTACAACAAAAATCAAAGCGATTCGAGAGCAGGTCCTAAACTGACCTTTTTCAAAAATTTGTGGAGGAGGTACCAGAAGAAGTGGACTGATTGAGTCCATATTGGAACCTTTCAAGAGTTATTGTGAGCACAAAATTTCCGAATATTTTCGAACTTTTGGGAGGTACCAGAAGGAGTCGATCGATATAACCCATCTCCGAACTTAAAGTAAGTTTGTACAAAATATTACCGTTCAAGAGTTATCGTGCGCACCAGACAGCCAAATAGAGAGACGGACGGACATGACTAAATCAACTCCAAATTTTCTGAAACGGATTTCTTCCAAACATACTTGGGGTCTAAAACCATTATTTCGATAAGGCACATTTTTCCCGTATGAAAGTGTATATGGGAAATGTTGCCAATTATTTCATATTCCATTTCCAAAAAATTGAATTTTTTCTTTTCGCGCTACATTAACGATTTTTGGTACATAGGTTAAGAAAAAAATTCCCCAGTACAAATCCGCTCGCGAGCAAATTTTTGATTGTTGCGGACAAATGTTATCGCGGTTTTACTTCTGCTTTTAAGAATAAATTATTATAAAAACGCTAATTATTTTATTGACCACAATTGTCACTAAAAAGTTATCACGAAGTGACGTCATGTAGATTGCATAATATGTATATGTAAAATGTTTCTAAGCATTCGCGGACTTTACAAAAAATTGACAAAATTTTAAATGTAATCCGAATTTTTTGAAAATATAGGTCCATTTACCCGTCAAAAATTACAAAAAAAGTAACAGTTTTAAATAAAGACTTCACGGGTTAGGATATTATAGCCAAAATAAGCACATGTTTGTGTTACAAAAACTAATTTTGGTTTGGAATAATAGTTTTCACATGCATCCTAGAGTAGAAAATGTTGGAAAAATTCTATAGGAGTACTTCTTTTATTTTTCTTGAAACACCCAATAAAATGGGCGGATTTTGCTTTATCTACATTCACATAGAAGGTTTCCCATTGAAGAAAGTTATCGGGTTGTTGAAATAAATCATTAGGCTTCTTAAACGGAAATAGATTTCAAACTAACCGCTTTAACTTATATGCATTATTAAAATATGTGTTAATCGCGTAATTATCAAAATAGTTTTGTCCGCATGTGATTTTCATGTACAGCAAGACCATATCTTTTAATTTGTATATATTTTTCTAAATATAATTTGGACGCTAAGGTGTAACATCGGTTGCATATTAGCATTAAAAATCCTATAAAACATCGCTAATTTGCGCAAAGTTCATACAATTTCGTTCCGCATCCGGTTTTAGTGTCACCATGAAAATCTGCATCGATATATACCTATTTCAAGGCAATCAGTCAAGAACCGTGGATGTAGCATCACACACTATTTTTGGGATAAAATGAATGTAGTTCCCTTATCAGTGAAGTTTTTAAATCTCTGTTTCCGCAAAAAGGAAGATGCTGCACTAGTTTTTTCATAGCAGTGCAAGCGACCCCCAGAATACGCGATAAAATGCGCGATATTTTCAAAAACAATATTAGGTGATTTTCCTACCTTGGAATTTCTCGTATCTCGCTTTTTAGTAGATGGAATTTCACGAGTATAGATTTATTAGATCCGCAACGTAAAAATCAAAAATTTGCAATCAAGTACGAGTAAATCGAATGACAATTGTAAAAATTAGACCCGAAATATATGATTTTTAGAAATTTGTTCGCACAAAATTTTCGTATTTGGATACAGATTTCTCTGAAGCTGTGATGGCTACATTCACGACACATATATCAAATAAATCAGAATCACGTTGGCTTCAACCCATTTTTACCCATTTCCTAACATAAATATAGCCACAGCTTCCACGCAAATCAACTTTGAGGGCCAGTATTTTTTGCCAAGTCTAAAAACATTTCATTTTATCCAAAAGCCTTTAAATTGTACAATATACAACCACTATTCGCGAGTTATAAAAGGGTAAACCTTGGCTTCAACGATGTTAAATTTTCAATAATATTGCCCATATACCCTCGTTAGCATAAATGCTGAGGGTATAAAAATGTGTACCTTGTAAGGGTCGCTAGGATAACCTGTTCAAAAATATTGGAGGCTGATCTTATACTTCACATGTTTTTCTTGCAACAGGTAATCGTAGGAGTAGACCTGGTAGAAATATTTGTATGCGCAAAGTATGGACCAAATTGGTAAATCCCTTCGAGAGTAAACGTGTGCATTATTTTAGCGAACAACTTTGAACATTTGTGGGGTAAGTATTCGTTTAGGGTCCATTTTGGATTATGAACAAAATATTATCGCTTAGCCTAAAGATGAGGGTATAACAATATCAAACACACTTTGAAAGTCGACTTAGCTAGGCTCTTATAAAAAATAACTTGTAGTGAAATGTCTAAAACAATCTTCAAGTCAATAAGCCGATAGCCTTTGTGCTAGTGCTTTGTAATTATAATTTTAATATAATAAACATTTAAATAAAAAAATAATCTTCAAGTTTGCAATACAAGGTCTAACTTAACTTTTATTGCATTTTCATATTTCAACAGGAATTTAAATTCCTTTATAGTATTATCATGGCGGAATAAAAAGGTGTAACGCTAAAAACAGCTGATCATCATACTAGTTGTCAAAATGCATTATTGTGAATAAAATCTCATACAAAATGTAAACAAGCAATTCACAACAATGCATTATTGTGACCAAATTTGACGTTTGGTATGATTTGATGTAACACCTTCTTATTCCACCAAATAAATAATTTACTATAATTTAATTTGATTTCAATTGAAACAAATATTTTTGTGAACATAAATAAATTCAATAACACTGTGCAACAAAATGGAGCTCAAAGTCTGGGGGGTGGAAAATTCCTATTGGAGATGAAAGCCCTTGGTGAGTATATACAGAACCCCGAAGGACAGATTCGTCGTGAGTCGATCTTTCGCGATATGGCGTGATGAAGTTTTTGCTAGAGACTCTGTAAGCCATCAGGAATTAGCGTTATATCTTTGTCCACTGTTGCTTTAGCTTATTTTTGATATGACATGTCTTCAGTCAAATCGAATGAGGATTATTTTCGTAGGGCACTTCGACCTTCTAACTCGCTTCCTTCAATGTCCTTTTCGTCCTTTATTTTAAGAGCCGCTATAAAAGTACCACAAGACGACGTTTTTCAGCTTCGAAATGTTCTGCAAAAATGTCGGCCAGAAAATTTTAGGTACGGCTCTCATTGACAACAAATCGATGTTGTCGAGTTTTCGTGGTCGTTTTGTGCATTTACCCTGTTTATGTTCAGAAAAATACTATATTTTGTTTTTTGTATATTCGTTACAGAACATACAAAAACACAAAACACAGTTTTTTTCTGAGCAAACAGGGGTAAATGCACAAAACGACCACGAAAACGCGACAACATCGATTTGTTGTCAATGAGAGCCGTACCTAAAATTTTCTGGCCGACATTTTTGCAGAACATTTCGAAGCTGAAAAACGCCATCTTGTGGTACTTTTATAGCGGCTCTTAAAATAAAGGACGAAAAGGACATTGAAGGAAGCGAGTTAGAAGGTCGAAGTGCTCTACGAAAATAATCCTCATTCGATTTGAATGAAGACATGTCATATCAAAAATAAGCTAAAGCAACAGTGGACAAAGATATAACGCTAATTCCTGATGGCTTACAGAGTCTCTAGCAAAAACTTCATCACGCCATATCGCGAAAGATCGACTCACGGCGAATCTGTCCTTCGGGGTTCTGTATATACTCACCAAGGGCTTTCATCTCCAATAGGAATTTTCCACCCCCCAAAATTTCGGTTCACAGTGTAATATTTGTTAAAACAAATTCCAAAGATTGAACATCCATCAGAGTTGTTTTAATTTTATTTATTTCACTTCATAAACATAATTATAAAAACAATTAAATCAGCAATAGCATTGATTTATAGAAATAAAAATGTTTCTGCTAGCAATAAAATTCATTAAATTCAATTAATTTCACACCAGCAGACAAAGAGACCGACAGTCAAGGTCGTTTCATGTTTTTACGTCAACAGCAAATAAACTGAATAAACAATTGGATACTAATAAATTTTTCATAACCAAAAAGAGGCTCAAAAGGATAATAAATTTTGTTTGAACGACAACAAGACTAAAAGTACAAACATACATACACACATAGACATTTGTGTGAGTGCAATGGCATGTGTTAGCAAACGTTGGTATTTTTGGTTGGGTAAAGACATTACTAATGATTCCATATGGCAGATATATGAACCAAATGTTCTCTATTATATGGGAAGAGGTTTCTGCTTTATTTTACCAACATCATTTCTTACATCATCATTGTCAACATTACGTTTGTGATCATCATCACCATCATGTGCTTGGTCATATTTTCGCCCATTCATTGGCCAAAAAACAAAATGTGATTCATTACCTTTTATTACTGCCAATGTAATTTACGACTTTCTCATTCTAACCATATTTTATGGTTCTTTTTTCTATCCACCCTAACTGCTAACTCGAATTTGACAAATCTTTAACGAAGACTCTGGATTTTTTGTTGTGATACAAGATAACGTTTACAATTTGTCCTTTAACGAAGCGATGAATAAGGACAAATTTGACCAAAAGTAACAGTCAAAGATTGCAACAAAATGAAATGAATGAAACATATCAGGGGAATAAATAGTCAGAGTTCATAGTGTTCTTATCAACAACACTAGTTGTACCCCAAACATAATCTCCTGGGTGTAGCAAAGATGGAAAGTGTGTTGGTAACTTTTACATAATATTATGTTTTTATTTTGCACACGATTTGCTACGTTAATTGGGAGCGAAAAGTGCGACAGCGCAAATCGAATTAGTGTAAATTATCCTTTGTTATGGGCTACCTCAACTTGTGTTGAATTTCATTGAAAGTATGCATTTCAGTAGCTAAAAAAATTAAGAGGAGACATAAAATCCAACAGTTAGGAAGGCCGATACACTTCATAGCAAGTCTGACTTACAGTGCTGCTCAAAACATTTGCAACTCAGATGCCTATATCACATTCACTCTATTTTTAGGTACATTTTGTGTTTGAAATATGTTTAATTTTGTTATTTGATTATTTATTGATTCTATTTTCAAGATTTAAAAACGAGTATTCAGTTATTAAGACTTATGTTACAAAAATGTGTGAAATATCGGAGGAACACATGTTTTAGCCTGCTCAAAACATTTGCAACTGCGTGGTACGAATATCTATTAGTTCATTTTTGATGAGTTTTTTGTATTTATTGGCATCAAATTGTTTTTAATCAGAAGAAGGGGGCAAAAAGCTTTCATGGGGAGTACATTTTATTCCACCTATGTTTACTTTTGACAGACAAGTATGCCGAAAACAAAACATGTCTAATTTTTTAAGAAAAACTTCAATTATGACCAGAATTTTATATCGAAACTTGACTAAAATAGTAATATTTGAAAATTGTGGATTTAAAGGAACACCATAATATCAAAAACAGAGCTGGATACCGCGTAAAAAGGAGCTAAAATCGCCATACGATGGGAAGGAGGTGTAAGGACAACAACATCTCCTACAGGGGTGATCAAATAATTATACGAATTTTTAAGCAGATCTCTCAGAGGTCATAATCAGGTGTTAAAATAAGACTTGATACCGATAAATCTATACAAACCCTTCCGAAACATACCAGGGATACCGGTATACCAAAATAGGCACATTTTGGGAAAACAGTAATTTCCAGCAAAAATGGAATTTTTCATAGAATTTTTGAAAAAAAATGTGTGGTATTGTTTTTAGGTGTAGTGAAACCGAGGACTTCTCGTCGATTTAAATCAATATTTAAGTTATATGACTTGAAAAAATGTACAAAAAGTTGACCCAAAATGAAGAAGGTGTTTTATATTGCCCTGGAGTTATTTTTATGGGCATAAATGAGGTCGAGATATTTATCAGATCCAAGAACTAACCGGACAGATAACATTTCAAAATCGCACCATGTACTCACCAGAAATGTCGTATAACAGGGTGCTTTGGCATAATACCAATTCTAACTAAACGTATATATAACCACGTAAAACTAGTAATTTTTTGTAAATATGTTTGAGTTCTTATACGTCCCGATCAGATTAAGTAATCTAAATTCATATAGGAGGTTCTGAGACTCTAGACTACTAAATATCGAATAAAACCTTGGTATTTAACAATTATCCTTAGAGCACAGTATTCCAAAGGATATATTAATTTATTTAGTCAACTGGTTTCCTCTACGACGTCTCCAGATAAGAAATAAAATGTTTAACTCACAATATACATATTATCAAAACAAAAATAATTTCTTCAGATTTTGAATTAAATTTCTCAGAACCAAAAGTGAATTCGCGCTTTGTTTTTTATATTTTTGTAAATTCAGTGCAATTTTTGCAAATTGATTTTTAAATTTTTAAAAGGGACCCAATAGATAATCAACTTACAAATATTTATTTGCATTTCAAATCCACAAACTACCTCAGAACTATATAAAATATGAACTAGTCATTTCAGTTGCAAATGTTTTGTGCAGCACTGTATTTGAAACGACTTTCAAAGAGATAATAAACAAATTCAAAGTCTGGCAATTTATTTATTTATTTCAAATATTTGTTATAATAAAAAAGTACAATAAAATTATATAAAAATATCACTAGCAACTAAGCTTATCGGCTACAAAGTCCGGCAATATATTCATGATACTAGAGACCGAACTCAACACATACCCCAGAGTAGGTAAATAGTAAACAAATTTTGGTGACAAAAGTGTGAATACTATGCAACCTTTTGGGATAATTGTGTACAAACAACTTCTGCCGATCATTTGATGAAAATAGATACCCATTAGGCAAATCCTATTTGGATTTTATTTTCTCACTCGTTTCTAAGATAAAGCCCCGCCCAGTGCAAAACATTGTAGTTTTAGGAAGTTGTACGCAAGTGGTCTTCCAATTTTTTTATTTGTGTAGTGGTTCGCACGGACACCTCGTTCACAGGTTAATCGCTGACCGGAACAACACTTTTTCGGCTGAGGAAAATCTTCTCAGCTAAAAATTTCTCAGCCATATTTGCTGAAAATTTATCAATGAAGAACTTCTCTGTCAAATATAGTTGCACAAGGCCTTTGTATTTGGGAATACAATTATTGTCCCATATCACTGAGTTGCTGTAAAGACGACCTAAAACATTATGATATTTAAAAAGAAACGCAAATCCACCGAAGCGAATTCCCAACATTACTACTGTTGTTGGTGTGCGACAAGCAATCGCATTATTCGATCAACTGTTGCCAGAATGTTAATTTTTTCCAAATACTTAAACATCTGCTTTCTGCAATGCCAGCGAAATAATGGGAAATATAAAACTAAACAAACTATACGAAAATAGCAAAGTTTTGTTTTTTTTTTGCACAGATTCCTAGAATAAACCAAGATGTCAATAATGAAAGTTCTGCATTCAAATTGAGATTTTAAATTGCATTAAAGCAAATAAAATTTACATTTCAATGATGCACAATATCAGTTGATATAAAAATTTGTTACTTTTAAATTTTCTTTTCAAAGACACTCTTTATACCCTAAACCGCACAGTGGAACAATGTTATGTGTTTGTGTATAGTTTGTAACATTAAAAAATAGGCCAATATTTTCTCAGGATGCTCGACATTGACTTAATCGATTCCATATAATAACACGTGTAGTATAGTCTTATTACTGGATGACGCCGAGGAACGGTCCTGACCAGTTTTAACATGACAAAGCCCATGATTTATCATGGCCGTCCTTTCGTCTCAAGTAAACATTGACATCCCCTTTGTATACCTTGGGAAACAGTCTTTAACACCCATTAAATATAGTGATAACGATAAGAAGTTGTGTTAGGTGGTGGCTGATAAACTTCGCAGCGGCAAAAAAACGTGGTAATTGGCTACTCCAGATTTAAGCATCTCGACAACATACGGTCCAAACCAAATTGATCACCTTGTGATAGATGGAAGACATTCATCGAGCCTGTTGGATGTACAATCATTCTGATGAGCAACATCGACTCGGAAGTTGGACATTGGTAAAACTGATTCAAATGCTCAATAACACTGAAAGAAAAATGCTTCGTTGTATGAATGAACCGGTTTCATTGGTTATTTCTCATTGATGCTATGAAATGTTACATTAATACAATGAAATGTTTCGCTCATGCTATGAAACCTTACGTTAGCTAAACTTAAATGATTTTTTGTTTCATTGTATAAATGAAACTGATTTCATTGATTAAATGAAACTTTTTATTTCTTTAAATTTAAGAAATATATGTGAGTATCGAAACATCTTTTAAGAAAATGGCGGAAAATTTGATATATTTGATGTTTCTGGTTGGCTCCAAAAAATAATTAAATAAATCGAAGTCAATTGGTGTTGATTGAGTTTCTATTATATTTCTTAAACAGATATTTTGCTTTATTTCTGATATAGTTCTTGAATAGATGAATTGTGTGCTCACTACATCGGTATTTTCGTTAGTATGGAAGACTGCTAGAGTTGTACCGATACCCAAGTCTTCAGTAGTGCGAAATGCAAGTGACTTGAGGCCCATTTCCATTTTGCCAGTCTTGTCAAAGCTTTGTGAGAACATAATAAAAAACCAACATGTGTCACAAAAAGAAAGAATGATTTTTGGAAACCAGCATGCTTTTCGTAAGGGTCATATCACTTCGTCGTTGTTGTTGCTTTTTACTGATGTAATTAGACAGAATTTAAATGAATACAAAATGTCAGCTTTGGTATTCCTTGACTTGACAAAAGCTTTTAATTCCATCTCCCATACCATTCTGATTAAGAAACTGTATAATCAGTTTAATTTTTCCGTGTCCGCCTGCAAAGTTATATTGTCGTATCTTTCTGATAGATCTCAGTTTGTTGATGTCAATGGTAACAAATCTAGCATTATTTCTCTGTCATCTGGCGTGCCCCAGGGTTCCGTCTTTGGCCCATTATTATTTAATTTGTACGTTAATGATCTTTCTTGAC